>NC_050523.1:4010466-4029720 GCF_002922805.2 Oryzias melastigma
TGTAGCTGCTTCTAAAAAACCATGAAAAACCTGGACAAAGACGAGCCGTCAAACTGTCCACACCTCCACACGCCTGTTGGGCTTCTCTTTGTGTGAACAGCCAAACATGGCAGCGGAGGTGTGGTGGTTTGGGTTTGCTCTGCAGCAACGGTCACAGAGTTGACCGTGAACTCTGTCCCCGCTGGAGTCGAACGCGAGGCCATCTGCTTGGTGGCTTAAGCCCGGCTGGAACTGGGTCACGCAGCAAGACGACAAATCTCATGCAAAGCAGCAAATCTGCAGCAGAACGACTGAAAGCCAAAAGAAACGACAAGGTGTTCTGACCCAAACCTGGAGACAAACCTGAAATCTTAGATGGAAGTTTGCTCAGTAATGGCATCTCTCAGACCTCAGCTCCAGGTTTATGGGCAGGTGAACGTGCATTATTGACACTGAACAAACATTGTTCTTGCAGACTTCTTCACATTATTGCATCGTGTTTTACCTAACAGGTCGTCCAGGCTTTTTCACATTTTTTCCCCGTGGCCTAACTTCTGCCGCAGTGAAGGAGAAAATCACTGACAGTAACGAGCAGAGGTAATTACTCTAGTAGAACTTAGATAACTTGTAGGAAAGAAAAACTCTGTCATGTGTTTCTTAAGGCAGTGGACTTTTTTTCTGCTTGTGCGCTTGTGGGATGAATAATTCTGTCTGCTCAAACGCAGCAGAAGCAGCAGTGTGACTTCCATCTGCATATTTCTTCTTATCAGAGCTGATGTCATGGCGGCTGCGTGAGCCCGGCCTCGTTAATAATGGAGAGACAAGAATTGCACATTAGCAGTTTATTTCCTCGCCCGGGCCATTAGAGTTAAACACAAGCCGGAAGCGGCTCTTTAAATTTGCATTCTGCTCGGTCTGGAAGCTCGGTGTTTAAACGTCCTCATAAAACCTAAGGGGTTTGTTTTTTTTTTTTACAGCTGAACAGCTTTTTTTCCATGACACTTTGAAAGAACCAAATGTGTGAAATTATGACAATAAACATCCAAATATTTACCTTTCTATGAATCTGTTAGTACAAATGCTACATATTATAAATCATGATCTCTGCCCTTCAAGCTCTTGAGGCAAAGTGTTTGATTACGTAAGGAGAATTTTACTGCATTTAAACGTACTTTAAGCAAAAGACTAAACCAAAGACTCAAGTTGTCATCTAAAGACATAAAACAACAAAAGTTAGAGGGCCTATAACATGCAAAATTAAGATAATGATCATTCCTCACCAAAAAAACCCCAAAACAGTATTGTGATCTGCGCTGCCAGCAACACCCTCAAGCTAAAACAAAGACCTCCTCCATGAAGCTAGCTGTGATCAGCATTTGTGTTGTGATCCAGTGTAGCCATGACCAAGAAACGCTCATTCGCTTTAGCATTTAAACTTCGTGAGGTGGTAAACGCCTAAGAAAATTCTGGTGAGGAATCTGTAAGACATTTACGGTGGATCCTAAACCTATTCAGGAATGGTGCAAGCAGATAATGCGGTTGCAGAAAGGGATCAACTGTTTCCTGGTGGAAAAAGCGAGTGAAATTGATGGCGAAAAAGGCTGAAGCTGATAGTTGAAATCACTGAAGTTAATAGCTGAAAAACACTGAAGCTGATAGCCAGCTAAAATATTGGCTAAATATCAAGTTAGCAAAAAAAAATAGGTTAGCCAAAACAGCTAGCATGAAGCTGAAAAATAGCTAAACTTCAAAATAGCCAAAAACAGAAAAAAAACAAAACTAGCCCAAACAGCCTAAAAAAAAAAAAAAATTTTTTTTTAAAAAAAGCCTAAATTAGCCAAAATAGCTAGCATGTAGCTAAAATATTAGCAAAACTTAAAAAATAGCCTAAACAAATCTTAGTAAATGCCAAAATAGTCCAAAAAGCTAACATAATGACAATTTTTAAACTTTAAAACCGTAACTTTGTAACATAATTATGAAAAATAAAAAGGCAGGAATATTATTCCAGAATAAAACAACCGAAACCTCAAATAACTTTCAATATTTTACTCTCAATAAAAACATATTTGGTCAAAATTATACAAGTTAAAAATAAGCACGACATAACTTTGGGCCATTAATAACAATAAAATAAAATGATCTGGAGGGCCGGATCCGGCCCCTGGGCCTCGACTTTGACACATGTGCTTTAGGCCATTTTACTTTGGAGTAGATTTAGATTTACTTACTGGTTTAACGATTTAATTGGTCACTTGGTTAACACATTTTTTTTAATCATGCTTGAGCAGGAAGTTGATGTCGATTTCTATAATAAAAATTCATTGTAGGAATGAAACAGGAAACAGACATAAAATGAGATAATTTAAACGATCCCACTGCGATAGAAATCATGAATTAAGAAAAGTACAAGAACTTTTGTAGGATTTAGCCTGAATTAGTCAAAGCATCTCCACATGTGTCGGTTTTCAATATCCTTGACTTTGATTGAGCAGATGTGGTCGTTTATCAGCGTCCAGCACCTCCGTGGTTCTTCGTAGCCCAGCTCCCTGATTCCCAGTGACTCATGTTCCCCGGGGACAGATGTGACGAGCGCTCTGATGACTGTGGCTGTAATTGGCTTCAGCTGAAGCTGAGGTCTTTGCGTAAAGGTTAACGCCGACTCGTTCTGGGAAACGCTCGGTCTGACTAATCTTTACTGGTGAAACGCAGAATGTGGCCGTCAGGACAGCGGAGCGGGTTGCAGTTTGTCGTATACATTTGAGATGGGGTTTTATCTGAAAGCTTGACGGTGGAGCTTCTTTTTGTCTTTGCCCGGGCATGGCCTGTGAATGAGGCGTCGAGGGAAAGCTCTGGGGAGTCCAAGCCAGTTTACTTTGATTTATCTGCATGGGAATAAAGCTGCAGCGTGTGTGAAAATGTATGTCAGTGATCGAGACAAGCGTATTCATCTTTCCTGAGGGGGTCGATTGATGGACTCTGGTCTCTAATTACTTCCCTCTTTCTAAGAGCTGCTCATCAATGCTTCAGATATAAGTGTTAATATTTAACAGAGCAGTGCAATGCGGCAGCCTCTGCTCCCTCCATCAGGGCTTTACAGATAAGCTGTCTGAACCTACTTCCTTATCTTTAAACCTCATCCTTTTGAGCTCTAACTGGTGCGACTGCATTACAGTCATTGAAGCTGACCCAGAAGTGGAACAGTTCTTCTAAAGAACAGCCGAACAAAGAATCAGCTAAAGCCAATTTATGCTCCAACTTCCTTTTAATTGTTTAAAAGGTTCTGCTTTTTGTCATCTAACTTTCCTTACTTTCATTCGAAATAAATTTCAACAGATTTTTGGCAGACAAAGTCACTTCCAGAGATGCCTTTTTGCAGAATTGTGAGGGCAAACCTTCACTTTTCTGAAACGGTGTGGATAAGCTCCTCTGAACTCATTGATGCGATCTGGATCACTTGCCGCGACGGACTGCAGGAGGTGTGGTTTCATCGCGACACCGTGTGACCTTTCATTCTTGCACAACTGCTGTTGCTTCATGCAGCTGCAGCAAAATCAGAGAGAACCCATGAAGCTCGTGCATGGCTGCATGAAGTAGGCTCTGCAGAATTAGCGAGGAGCCTCCAAGTTTAGCTATTTGTTTATTTATATGTCAGCAAAGTTAAATGAACTCTGCGACCCCCCCACAGGCCCCCAGCACACATTCCTTGCCAAATAGCAACGGAAAACAAAGAATTTAAACAAGTCAAGCTTCTTTAGAGTCTCCTCCAGTCTGGATCCAAGAAAGCTTGAGGCTCCAGTCCCTGTTTCTGCAGCAGTTTGCAGTTATGTGTTTACTTTGAATCCAGTTTTAAAAGTGTGTTAAAGTTGAAAGTTGTGTTTTTGTCAGAATCAGAATTTTGTTACTTTGTATCCTGGATTTTTTCTTCACTATCTGGACTTTTTAAGCTGGATGTGACTTTTTAGTTTTTTAAATCACTGCTCAAGAAAACTATTGACTATATATGAGAGCTGGACTGGACCTAGCATTCCAAACAGGAGGTATCTGCTGGTTCCAACAAACAACATGTGTCAAAGTAAAGGCCCGGGGGCCGGATACGGCCCTCCAGACAATTTTATATTATTGTTATTAACGGACTGATGTTATCTTGCACTCATTTCCAACTTGTAAAAATTTGACAAAATATATCTTGATGGAGAGTAAAATATTGAAAATTATTTAAGATTTTTTTCTGGAATAATATTCCTGCCTTTTGTTATACACTATTAAAAGTTACAGATTTAAAGTTTTAAAAATTGGTATTCTGCTAGGTTTTTGGACTATTTTGGCATTTACTAAGAATTTTTTTAGGCTACTTTAGAGTTCAGCTAATATTTCAGCTACATAGTAGCTATTTTGGCTAATGTAAGCTTTTTTTAAAGTGTTTTAGGCTGCTTTGGAGTTTAGTTAATATTTCAGCTACATGCTAACTATTTTGGCGAATTTAAACTTTTTTCAGTTTTTTAGAATATAAAGAAGTTTAGCTATTCTTTCAGCTACATGCTAGCTTTTTTTGGCTAATTTAGATTTTTGGAAAGTTTTTTAGACTGCTTTGGAGCTTATTTAATATTTCATCTACATGATAGCTATTTTGGCTAATTTAAGCTTGCAGTTTTTGAAGTTTAGCTATTTTTTTCAGCTACATGCTAGCTGTTTTGGCTAATTTAGACTTTTTTTTAAAAAACGTTTTTAGGCTGCTTTGGAGTTTATTTAATACTTCAGCTACATGCTAGCTCTGCCCAAACCTCCATCCATCCTCTCCTCAGTGCATCCTGGGTGTTCATCGGGACCCTCCTCCTGGTGGGACGTACCAGAGCCAACAGGCCTTTTTCGATTTATTGTTTTACTCACAAGATGCTCAGTAAATTACGTTTTGGAACATATTTACAACCTAAAATGTAATTGTTTAAAGCAGTGAGACCCTAAGGTGTCAGCAGATAAAAAAAAAAAAAAACACACTTCAAACAGATCCATCTTTTGTTTGCTTGCACATTCAATTGTGTAATGTTTTCAATCCTGTTTTTAAAGTGTATTTATTTTACAAAGCTAATATTTGTCTTTATACCATGTGTTTTTGTTGACCATACTGTCTTAAACCACAAGTTACTAAGCATAAACTGAAAAAAGTAGCAAATAAAAGTTACAAATGTATTGTACCCACCGCCATGTGATGTCTCAAAGGTGTGTCACCTAACACAGACTGACCTCATCCATCCCTGAATAAAGCCAACAATGAGCAGCATAGGCTACCCCCACCTCCCACCCCCATTTCCCCGGAAAAATAGTCCTAGAATCTCCAACCTCCTGACAGCCTGATACCTGCCACACAAATGAGAACACCACCAGAGGTCTTTCTACGGAACTGCAGAAGGCACAGCACAGGCAGATTCATTACCGGATCCAGTTCAAGGCCCGACCAGCTCCATATAAAAAGATCACCATGACTAGGGGGACCAGAGACTGTATATATCCAAAAGTTGGTCACAAGGTGTAAAGCTGCTTTTCTCTACGTCAGAATCCGTTGATTAATGTTAACTGCGCTAAAGAGTCGTTGAGGAGTTATGGTAGTCCAAAGAACGTCAACACTGGAGGTAAAGCTCTGGTGTTGAAGATCCACTCCAATGAAAATCAGGTTTTTAACATGTTATAGTAGCATTTTTCTCACAATGGAGGCCTGCACAATACTTTGCAAATATATTACAACTGCAATATTAGCCTGAGCGATGTGCGTACCGCAAAAGAAAGCATAAACAATAATAAAAACTTCAAGCTTGTGGAAGTTTGAAATTTATAACAAATCAAATAGAGCCCTTTATGCCTTTGACCAATCGGATGGAGACGTTATGTGTTAGATCCGATGTAGACGAGGGTCATTTGGAGTTTAATTTCTGTTGACTTATTAGAACAAAACTGTTGCAGTGAAATGGAAACGATGTCTTAGATGATTTGCTTTTTGTTTATGCATCATAAGTCAAATCGTCATTTCAGTATTGATAATTAATGTAAAACATTGCAAGTTTTCTTTATATCGTGCAGCCTTATATAGAAAATCAATTAAAATTCAAACTGCATTTCTGAGTATTTTATTATTTAAATTGTGTTGAATCAGGAGAAGATGGAAACTGGATGTTTGGAAAAAGCTCAGGTTTATGACTGTCACTGCCATAGGCGGGTCAAAGTCTCCCTTCTTCTTCAATTCTTAATCATCCACTTGCAGACAAATAGATCCATTAACGTCTTGATTTTCCTTGTCTGAGCTGACATCTGGCTCTAAACTGAAAGGCCGGATAGCTCTTATATTTCCCTTTTTTTTGCTACACTAATGTTAGCTTAGTCTTGTGAGGGGACTGTCGCTAGTGGGAGAGAGTGTAAGTAAAGGCATGCTGGGATATTAGCAAGGCTAACAACCTACAAACAAATTTCTAATGAGGTCCAGCAGCTCTGTAAAAAATCTCTTAAAAGCAACACAGTTATTTTTTATTTAAGCTATAAACGGCATGTGCTTACATGTAGGTATGAACATAAGCGTCTATTAGCATTTTTGATGGAGCAGAGTTGACATGCAATGTGCTCACCTGGCCACCGGGAGCAGTGTGAAATTCAACGTCTTGCCCAAGGACACCTTGACACGTGGGCAGGCAAAGGAGGAACTGAACCTGCAATAAAAGGTACATAAATATACATACATGTTTGCAAAGAAGATACATTTTATGATGTAAGCATCCACTCTGCTCTGCAACTTTAGGTGGACTTTAATCAGTTCTACAAGCAGCTGCTTTCAGAAAAGTGAGTTAAGACATGTGACCGAGGTGAGCAATCTGTAAACAAATGTGATTGAGAGAATCCAGTGTTTTTTTGTTTTAGTTTTTTTTTTTGTTTAACACATTTGTTCAGAACCAAACAATAAATAAACATTCTGACAGCCATTCTCAAATTGTAAAAAATCGGTGACACCAATCTGCAACAATCTTGATATTATATTGAATAAAATCAAAGTAAAAGTTCCCACTTTGACAAATAAAAACACTTAAAGCATCTTTAAAGCGGCCTTCAAGTCCCACTCTGATCAACTTTTGATTCCCAGTGGACTTTTAATTATGATAATGCCGTTTCTAAGCAAAATAAAAAAAAAAAAAAAAAAAGTTCTAGAACAAAGTTTGTGCAGAGTGGCCGGAGACTGTGGTGTGGAAGTAACCTTCCGCTGATATCCCATTATCCCTTTGATTACACTCTTTCCAACTTACAGCCCCTCAGAACCTCAACCTAACATTACCAGTTAAACAAAAATGGATAGCAATATTTGAGCTGTCCAGCCTTACAGTTTTAAAAAAGATGTCAGCTCAGACGTGGAAAATTAAGACAGAAATTGATCAATTAGTCTGCAAGTGGACAATATAGAATTGCAACCCAGAGTGAAGACTTTAGCCCTCACATTTCATTTTCTAAGTCACATCTGTCACACCCGTTTTTCTTATTTTTCTTTTCAATCTGACTTTAATTTTTTATATAAAGAAATAATCAAACACTAATTCTTAATCTTTAATTAATTTACTCTTATGTCTTTCATCATGAGAAAAATGCTGCGAGAACATGTTAAAAACACAATTTTAATTGGACTGTATTTCTAAACATTTCAGAAAGTAATGAAAACCATTAAAGAATAAATAAAGTTTTTCAAATCCCATTTTAATTCTGGAATTAGCTTGATAACAAAAATAATAAAATCCTTAAATTAAATCAACAATGTTGGCGTTCATGTAACAAAAATACCATTTATTTCCATTTAAATGTGTTTGTTTATACTGTATTTCAGTGCTAGGCTAACCTTGTGCTAAGCTAAACTTTTAGAGCTAGCCCTTTAGCTAGCTAAGAGTTGTGTAATTGAAACCGATTTTTTTTTTTTTTTTTTTGGTACAAAATCTGTTTCAAGACTTTGAAAACTCAACACAAACACAGTCTTAAGAATCACATCTGATATAAAAACATCATTAATGGAAAAATTCCCACCTTGGTGGACGAGAACATCCGGTAGCGACTGTCCCTCTGCGGCTGTTTGAGCGCGAATGGAGCAGGCCTACAGTCACGCGCTGCTGCCGCGAGCGCTCTCCTACTGGACTCTGTAGGCATTACTAATCGAACACGAGAGGCGTGATGACGAGATATATCACTGTGATATATAACTCATTGCATGATGCAGCAACACGTCAAGAGAAAGTGAAAAAAAACATATGTTAGGACTTTCAATTTTAATTGTTAAAAACATTTTTTTATAAAATAAGATCATGTCTCATGAGAACAAGTACATTAATTTATGTTCTCTGTTTGAGACATTTGATTGTCATTTATCTTATTTAAAGTACTTTACAAAGTTTTGATGTCCATTTTTAAAACTTTCTATAATCCAACAGAGGATAGAGTTCGTAAAGATGCACACAATTATGCCAAAGAACAATCTGATGGTGTCTAAAAACCGGATCACTTTGGTTAAAGTGACTGTACTTTCTAGTATGTTTATCACATGCTGCTGTACCCTGTTTCTGTTTCTATTTGCATTGTTATTTTGGGGGGATTTTTGTGTCTAAAATTTCCCACATTGGCTTTTGGTTTGTAAGATTGCTGAAAAATTACGTTGTTGTATTCTGGCTCTTCTGAATGAAAATGCTTTTCATACATTAAGTTAGTTGAATATTTGGGTTGGAGTGTTGTTTTGATCCAAGTTTCTCAGACATTTTAACCCCAAGTAGATTTCAGTAGAAATGTTTGCTACCTTTTGAAAAGTGGAATTTTGTGATAAGAAGTTATCCGTTAACAAAATCTTAAATAAAACTTATTGGAAAATCTCAGTGTTTATTTTATACTTAGTACTTTTTCTTAAAAAGTACTCTAAAGCCTCGTTTCTACTGAGAGGTACAGTATGGTCCGATCAGGTGTTTTGAGTGTTTCCATTATAAAATTAACCCATTAAGCTGGACTGAACCGCATCATTTTGGGGCCCCCATTAGTTACAAGTCCATAGAAAATGGGAATGGACCGGTTAGTGCCAGGCTACTGATGAAACCCTGATTGACAGATGGTCATTGCGACCTTCAGCGCCCGCAATCTTCTCTCAAACAACATTAAATGCTTTGTATACACGAATTACCAAAAAATGCCAATTGGAAACAAGCTGCTGGGCAATCACCATTGTTGTTGTTGTTGTTAGCTTCACTCTGCATGCGCCTCATTCGCTCAGTGAAAACCAGGCTTCATTACGTCTAAAATGATCCAAAAATAGGATGGGTACAAATGTGTAGGAGACCTCTATATCCAGAAATCTTTCAGAACACCAGTGGTAGACTTCCAATAGAGTAACAATAGAGTTGTCTGAGTTGTCTGTTGTGTGCCCACCAGTGCGCATACAGTCAGCTGTAAATGTTAGTCTAAAAGGGGCGGGGCCTGTCCAAACTCTCAGATGGTACCAACATACCTTTCGACTCCAAAAGTCTTTACATACAAACTTGTAACAATACAACTACAGTTCACACACACTTAAAACATGCAAAGCATTTCATTCTGCTATGCATACTATTCGGGCAAAGGTGAGCTGTCACCTGAGCTCAGGTGAGTGTTTCTGGTGAGGTGGATGATGATGGAATTTTAAAGGAAGGAGAGTGCTCAGCCATCCCCACGCCAAGACCTCCACCGAAGCATCACTGGCAGCCAGGACACCCCGACACCCGCAAAAGTAGGGCTCATGGAGAAGATCCACCCACCGGGATATCCGTCTAGCACCCAGACCAGTTCCTGCAGGACCTCAAAAGAGGCCTCTAATGTCAGAAAGAAGGGAGGCAGAGGCACAGAGACTCCAGGCTCCAGCCAAACCACCTTACCACCCTGGGGGGTCCAGCCAAGGCCCCCCACTCCGGAGAGCCCCTCAGTCCCAGCACTCAGACCAGGACCCCCACAGAAGTTCCTAATGCCAGATTGAACGGAGCACAGAGACTGCAGGCTCCAGCCTAGCACTTTTACCGCACCGGGGAGCCCAGCACAGGGCCCAACCCCCCTGAGAGCCCCCAAGTCCCAGCACCAAGACCAGTTCCCACAGGACCCCCACAGAGGCCCCCAAAGCCAGATTGAAGGGAGGCAAGAGAGCACAGAGAGCCCCCTGGCACATGGTCTCACCCCCTTGAGAGCCCTTCAGCCCCAGCACCCAGACCAGGACCCCCACAGGGTCCCCTAATGCCAAGGGAGCACAGAGAATGCAGGTTCCAGCACACCCCCCTTACCGCGCCAGGGGGCCCAGCCCCAGACAAGCATCCCATCACCACCCAGGAGTTCTAAGCATCCCCACACCCCATACCCAGACACGAGCCAGGGACCCCCCCAAGGGAGACCCACACCCACACTCCAAGCAACCACCTGCCCCCCCCCCAAGGACATGTTTGTGCAAAAAGACATTTACTTGTCTCCATGCAAACATACTGAGTACATCCGTGCAAACATGCAGGTGCTGACTGTACAGTATGTATTCGTCATCTTATTGTACACGTCCTGTTAAAAGTTTGTCCAAACTTCTGTCAGGTGGTTTGTGTTTGCATTCGTACACTTTGACATCCTGACTTCTGTAAATGATCTGTGTCAACAAAGACTGATCGGAGGATCTCTGTGAAACACTTCTGTACGTTTCCACGCGTAGAAGCTGAGATATTTTATCTGATGAAGGAATTTGAACATTGTCACTCTGTTCCATTTTTGCAACTCACATTTTAAGGCTGACATTGTGTTCTCAACCTGTTGTGGATGAGGTATGACAAGCCCGTCTTCATGGTTTGTATCTTTGACACATCAAAGAAGTTTGACAAGGCGTTGAACTGGTTTGTAAACTATTGCGTTTTTGTAAAACTCCACTAAGCTGCTTGTTCAAACTGTGTAATATTCCAGATGTAGGAGCTCTGGATCGACTTGTTTTTGCTCTATGAAGACAGAATTGAATAAATTCTTTACCAGTTGATGCTTTTTGTCTCTTTTAACTCACTTTGAGGCTCAAGCTGACCGGATATGTTTTATTGCGCCACATTGAATGACAAGGAGAAGGTTAAACTTTTTGTTTCCCAAGACTCATAAATTGAAATGTACTCCATCAGCTTTGACATGATCCAATGCCTTGCCAAAGAACATCTTTGAAATGAACCGTAGCATGTTTTATTCCAGCAGGACACGGTGTGCATTTTAAGGGAAGAATATTTCACGGAGATGGAGTTACACACGGATTACCACACATTGGTAGAGCAAAGGTCAAACAGGGTCAATACTTTGGATTGGAAATTGGCTAAAACTTAGTAATTTCTGAGCATTTTCTATTTTTACTGTACTTGATCGCAGCCAGCTTTGTCTTTTTTGAAATGTTAATTCTTTTTAACAGCAAGGGAGCCACAACGTTGTGATTGTGGCAGAAGAGAATAGAAGTGTGTACACTCACGTCACATATGGGGTTACGAACCACAGAAACCTAAAGTGGGACAAACACATTCAATGAAGTTTAGTCTGCACAACCCAACTACGACTCGGCTGATTGGGCGGAAAAAAAATCAAGTTTTGTTGAGTCCAAGCACCATTTCTTTTTTTAATGAATTGATTTGTTTATATTTTAAAAAAATCTAGACCTGGGGTGTCCAAAGTCAGTCCTCGAGGGCCAAGCTCCAGAAATTCTGCCTTATCTGCTGCTGATTGGGAGGTTCAATGGCAGGTTGGTTGGGGAGCATGTAGGACACCGGCCCTCGAGGACTGACTTTGGACACCTCTGATCTCAACCTTAATGAGTAATTATGCCCAAAGTGACAAATTGGAAGCTTTAGTAAAAGGATTGATCATAAATTGAAGAAAAATAAACACTTACCCCATATAAATGCCAAACGTGGAGACCTTGGGAGTGAAATCTGACTCTTTACCTCAAGATTCAATGCAAAAAATAGTCACGAGCCTCTAGTGGTCATTTTAGGAACTGCAACTGGCTTTAAATCTGATAGTAAACGATTAGATAATGAAGAAAACTGAACTCTAATATGTTGTTGGTTCTGTCCATCAACTCAACTGGTGCAGGGAAGTGTAAAATCTCAATCAAGAACCAATTAATTGGAAAGTAGCTACGTTAATTAGGTAAAAGGTCAATGTAGTGAGCAACTATGGAAACGTATGATGCAGATTTGGTTTATCGAGGTTTTAATCTTTTTTAAGAATTTCTTCAGAATGTAATGTCAAATTTTGAAAAATAACCAAAAATGTTTTAATTTTGAGTTAATATTAAATTGCAGCATCTTTTTTTGCTTTGCAAGCCAACTGTTGAACACGTTTAAAAAGATACTGAGATCTAAATGCAAAACAAATGCCAAACAAACAGCAGATCATCTTACACAAAAAATACTGTATTTTTCTTTATCTTAATCCAGGGGTGGGCAACTTTATTCAAAGAAACATGGAATCTGGACAAAAAACATAATTTGTATTAAAATTGTGGGTTTTTGCTACTATTTTAGTGCAAATTGCATCAATTTGTTGATATCTTTCAGGGAAAAAACATGCTTTTCTTTAGTTCCTGAAATTTTCAAACCCTGTGCGATTGAGTTCGACATTCCTGATCTAAGATGAGGCACCAGAATTACAGGGAATTCAAACCATTAATATAGATTATCAAAATAATTTATTCCAGTGTGGTGGGCTGGATGAAATGTCTTAACGGGTCATAATTTGCCCATCCGCGTCTTAATCTTATGCTCCAGAGACATTTGAAGGTTTTTAAAGTTGAAAAAAAAAACTGTAAACCTCAAGTGAGCAACTAAAGATTTAACATTGTGATCAACAGAAATCGTTTGCTGCAAACGATGAGCTAAAACCGTAACTTTTGTAGGTATTTTGAATCGTTTTTACTCAGCAAAGTCATCAAAAAAAAAAATGAAAATTGATGTTGCAGGTCTCTTACAGCCTGTTGAGTCATTATGAGAAATGTGACAGCAGTTGATGACCTTCGACTCAACATGGTGACTGATGAAAGATAAAAAAACCCTTAATCTCACAACCCCGCTATGAGCACATAGGATTTTTGGAGGTTATTTTAAGCAATATTAGAGGCTATGCTTTGATATTTGTGCAGTCCAGAACCCAAGACACAGTTTCTCTGGTGGTCGATGTCTCATGTTAGTTACGTTCTCTTAAATGTTTAGTCACCATGACAGTTAAGAATGAGTTGCACAAAATTTTCAGTTCACACAGAAACAGAAGAATTCCTGGAACTTTCCAGCCTGCAGAGACAAGGACTTGAGGGGACAACCCGAGTTCATCAAGAAAAGCAAAACTGAATTCGTAAAAACAAGTGTTTTATTTCATGTTTAACAAAGCCCAATACAGATCTGAAGCCAAACGGGGAAAATCGGTCTGATTTCAATCCAACCACGGGTGTGTGGGGTCACCATAAAATAAAAAAGATGGTCATTTGAGAACTTCAAAAGCACAAGGTTTGTGCCAGCAGCTGTTTAAGTGCCAGATAGATCACTGCTGTTCGGAATTTTTACAGATCTGATTAAAAAAAACACATTTTAGGAGGATTTTGTTAGATAAAAACACTTTTGTACCGTCGTTTCAGGTGAACCAAGCTAATACTGAGATGTGTGCTGCACTTCGCCACGTCCTCAGTGAAAACGAGCAGCTGAACTTTCCTCACAGATTTCACTTTGGCTGCGTGCAGAAGAATCCAAAATATATCTCTGATCTATTCGTCGTCTTTTTCCTCTCGCGTGGAAAAACGTCCGTTTAAAAAATATACACGTTCACTGGTTTTTGCCACTTCGTTACAGCTAAACTTTAAAAAAAACAAAACGAAAGGAAACGAGTCGAGCCGCCAAAGGCAGCTTCAAAATGAGAAATCGCTTTCTGAAATGAGCCGATCCACCCATGTAAACAGTGATTTTCTGATACAGAAAAATACTAAGTGTAAAATGTAAAGTGAGCTTATATCTCTCGTATGGGAACATTATATATTTTCTTTATAACAAAATAAATCTATACTGCTGTTTTGGTGGTGATATGGGTCGTACGATCCCATCAGACCGATCTGAGCGCTTCAACTCACGACTGCATGTTCGAAAAAAAAAACTAAAATAAAACCCGAGAACGAAGCAGCTCAAACGCCTGAGAGGGACTTTAGTTTGAAGGAAAAAAAACTAATAAAACGCTCGCATTTTCCACCATAAGAGCTGTTAAAGTCATTTATAATAAAGTTTATGCTCTCTTTTTAAAAATTATACGCATGTCTTTAACTGTATCTTGGCATTTTCAACAAAATATCCTCCTGGAACAGATCTTCAAGCAAAAACAAAGCTTATATTGTGTTGCAACAGTAAAAATGGAGAAAGACTTCTTGCATAGCAGATCAGAAAAAACTATAACAGGAGCTGATCTTTCTTTTTTTCTGTTTTTTTGGTACTTTGATTCACGAGTTTGCACAATTTCATTTATGTACACAAGTCCATTCATAGTTCGACTCGCCCGCAGTTTGTTCCTGCAAGTTCAACCGGCGAGAGGGGGTTGGGTGGGGGTGGGGTTGAGTCCTTTCTGCTCCACAAACACAAGAGCTTTCCAAACAAAAACAAAAAAAAAAGTTTTTCTTTCTTAAAAAGTGCCGTTTTGCTACATTTGTCAGCTGATCCATCGTCTGCTACTGAACAGTCAACGTAAGCCCCGCCCACACTCTCCTGATTGGATGAGTTTTGGTCACATGGACAGTCGTACAAAGAAGAAGTCGTGGCCGGTGAGAAGAGTCCGTGTGGTAAAGCTCTGGAAAAGAACAAGCACCGTAAGGAAAAAGGCCTCAAATGTTCTCCGCTCGCTGGGGGGAGGGGTGGGGTCAGCAGTCTGCTGGATTCTGTGCTCCCAACGGAAAACCAAAAAAGTAGGAGATCTACATTCAGGCTCGGGCTCGTGTCTCTGAAATGGTTCAGGCATCCAAATCCGTGTCCTTGAGTGGGCGAGGTCCTCACCGCCGCTGCTGCGTGAAGACGGGGTACGCTAGCGTCACATTCAGAGAGTCATTGTGCTGGACCAGCGACGTGTGCTGGTAGTGAAGTACGAGTTCTTTTAGCGAGCTGTACAGGTTGTAGGGCTCCGCGAAGCCGTAGCCGGACGGCGTCTTGTTGATGACGCAGTGCTTCACCTCGCCGTCCACCCTGCAAAGAGAAGACACCATCAGAGGCTGCTCAGGCGTGGGGAGGAGCGGCGGCGTGCGGCGGTGACACGTACACCACGCTGCAGGCGTAGCATCCCGGCTTGCTGCTCTCCCGGACCAGGAATGTGCCGTCTCGCTTCCCCTGGAGGAGGCCCTCGGCCTCCAGCCGGTCGATCTTCTCCAGCTTCCAGGTGCGCTCGTCGTGATGGGGGAGGTCTTCGTCGTCCTCCACCATCGAGTATTGACTGAGGGGAAGAGCGTGAGCGGTTAGCCGAGAGCGCCAGAGCGCCGGGAGATGTTCCGGCGTGGAGACTTACTCCTCTGTGTTCTCGTTCTTGATTCCCAGCCACTCGTTCAGCTTCTTCTGCCGCACTCCTTTCTGTGTCAGCCACCTGCAGGGGGGAGCAGAGGGGGGTTAGGGGGTGGAGCCGGTGTGGCTGTGGCAGCGGCGGCGGCGCGGTACTCACGTGAGGTACTGGTCTCTGGTCTTGCGGAGCTGGATGAGGTCGGGCTTGATGCTGTTCATCCTCTTGTCGATCTCTCTGTAGTCGGCCGCCTGCTTCCTCAGGTCCTCCTCCAGTCTGCGCTTGCTGTCCACGATCTCACTGATCCTCGACTTCAGCTTCTCGTAGTTCCCCATGATTCTGAAAATGTCAAAAATAGAAACGTTGAGACCCGTTTGAAGGAGATGGGATATTTCCTCGCTGTGCGGCGTCTCACCTCTGGATCTCCTTCTCGTTTCCCTCTTTCCTGAACCTCTCGATGTAGTCTTTGCTGTAGCGCTCCTGCGTTTGGCACTGCTCCTCGAATATCTTTATGGTTTCGTTGAAAGCTTCTATGGCTGTGCGCTTCATTTGGATCTCCTGCGGGAGGAGGCGGAGTTTCAGTGGTGTGCTAAAGGGTGAGAACCGACCCGGGGGGCGCCGGCGAGCTCCTCACCTGCGACGTTCTGGTGTACTCCTCGTACAGACGGTCGTACTCCTTGTTCTTCTCCTGGTACTGCTGGTGGTATTCGCAGAGCTTCCTCCCCACGGCCTCGATGTTGTCCTCCTTCACCACCTGGTCCTGAGGACAGAACCTGTGTCAGCGCGCTGCTGCGGTTGGGCCAGACGGTGTTTTTGTGGGCGGAGCCTCACCTGCTGCTGCTTGGAGACGGGGTAGAGCAGCTTGACGTCCAGCTTGGGGTTGTACTGAGCCAGAGACTCGTTGCGATAGTGGTTGATGAGCTCCACCACGGAGCTGAAGGTCAGCGGGTCGGAGAAGCCGTACTTCCCGTCCCGGTGGAATATCTTGATGAGCTTGTTGTTTCCTCCTTTCCTAAAAACGAAGCGGGGAGTTAAACTCACGTCTGGAGGCGGGGCTTTCAGAGTAGGGCTGGGTTAATAAAATCAATTGATAGATCAATCAATAATCGATTCATAAAAATATAGATTGATTTAGCACATAAAGCTAAAGTCTGCTAGCTTGATGCTAACGATTAATGGAATTTCCCATAGGACGGCTAATGCTAACGCTCAATCGACCTAGACATGACTAAATGGACATCTTTAGAATTTAGTAAATATTTTTAAAGTAGTCAAAAACAGTTTTTTTTCGTACTTTCTTCTTCTTCTGGAATAAGGTGTAATGCTAAAGCACGATCGCCACCTAGTGGCCAAACTGAAACTCCAGGAGATACAGAACAATGTTTGTGTCTGAATTCCCCCCTTAACCCCTTACTACTACAAAACTATCTAGTGCCCTGGATTTTAAAGGCAATTCGGACACGATGGTCACTACTTTTCTTTTGTTTTTCTCAACTCCGGATATGACGTCATCGAAGTCAAAAATCAAATCAATACGAACATTTCACAACGTTTAAAAATACATTTAAACATGTTTTTTTTGTTTGAAATTATTCGACCGCAATGCATTGTGGTCTATATTCGCTAATCTAATGAGCATTAATGCACGATAGATTTTTGCAAAGACTTCTGGGTAATTTCTAGTGCACTCGATTTAGGAGTTAGTAGATTTGGACAGCACTAAAAAATGGTGAACGAACTAGTGATTGGGGGGGAATTCAGACACAATCAATGTTTACAATGTTATTAATTTGTTGGAGCTTCATGTAAACCTGTACGCTGTTAACACTCATTATTCCACTAATACATTTTACCGTCTCTGAACTGTATCAGATTAATATAAAGATATTCAACAAATGTGTCTATATCAATTAAAGAATTAAAAATATCAGATTTGAATGGACACCCAGCCCTACTTCAGAGAGCGCGGGGGGGCAGCTCACCTCAGAGTCAGCGTGTAGTCGCCGTGCATCTTCGTAGAGGCGTCTCGCACCAGAAACGTACCGTCCGCAGTGTCCCTCAGCTTCTCGTTGACCTCCTCCCGGGAGATCTCCCCCCAGTACCATTCTGCGTCCTGCAGAGCCATGTTGTTGTTCATACCGTTGTTGATGACCGCCGCGGGCTTCGGGGGCTTCGGAGGCAGAGCTGCGGGGACAGAAGGCGCTCACGGTTACATTTCAGAGCCCCAGAGACGAGGAGGGAGGGGGGCGTGAGTCAGTTTCATTCAGGTCAGAGTCTGGAAATCAAAAGAGCTTCAATGCAGAGCAATAAGGGAGGCTCGCCGCGGCGCCGCTAAGGGTATTTTTAGCCCACAAATCTGCCCCCGCTGACGGAAAAAACCCACAGACAAGTCCACGCTCGCTCAAACGCAAGAACCTGGGGACGGCTGCAGCCTGCTCGGTAACGCGTTGCATCACTCACCGCGGCCAATCACAGCGGGGGGGTCTGTCGCCGAGCGCTCCTGCATCGCTCGCGTCTCCTCAGCCTAAACTCCTCGGCGTCTCCCTCCTCTCTCATGCTCTCCCTCCCTCTCCTCTGCTGAGTCGTCCGCCTGCTCTCCTGCAGGCTCGCTCTGCCCCCTCCCCCCTCCCAGCGCGTGCGCCGTGGCCCCTCCCACTGCTGTGCTGCAGCAGCACGTACGCAGCTCCATTGTAAAGCCCGGCCCGGTCAGCAGCACCCACAGCTCCAAAATATGCCTGTAATCCTGCAGCATGACACTCGGCGGGACGCAGATAGCTCGCTTGATTTCCTCAGGGGGAGGGGGGGGTGGAAATAGAAACTCTTCTTGGAACTGTTAAAGCTTCGAGTGAAAGCTGCTCATCGGGAGATCTAGACCGATCAAGAGATCGGCGGTTATGAAAGGTTTTTACATCCGAGCCAAAACAGACTTTACGAAATATTCATTAAAAAAGTAAAACGGCTGCTCTAGTTCAGGTCTTTTACTTAAAAAGAGGTTTCTGAGCGGCCATCAAACTTACGCTGAGAGTTGAGCATGTTTGCCTGAATCCGACCTCTTTTTGAAGCGTCTGCCGTATTCCCAAAAGCCACAGTAAATCCAACAGAGCTGCGTTCAAGTCCTCCGCTCCATTTCATGCTTCAGGTTTTTTTTTTCCTGGTTCTCAAAAGCTCCCAGACTTGGAGGAATCCTGGAGGGTAATAATCCGCTCGGCGTGACACAGGTGCGCCCGACTCCAGACTCCAGACTGACGGGCTCACTTCCTGCTGCGAGCTCTCAAGTCTCCCTTTCTGCTCACGTGGAGGCGCGCCGTTAATGATTAGCTGCGCCGCTGCAGCCCGTCCTGAACACCAGCTGCGTTTGTGCACGCCCCCCTCCAGTCCGTCACTCCCCTACTCTCTGTTTGTAAAGGAGGGGGGTTTGGTCTTATGATTAACTTGCAAAGTTTCAAATATTTGCTGACTGAGCACATTGAGGGGGCAGGAGTTGTGGATATCCAGTTGGAGGACGGGGGGGGGGCACTCTGGGAGCAGGCCTCAGTTAACAAGAAGCGCTCTGTGGCGAGCGCCGACTTTCCAGCCAACCAAATCTAAGTGGGCCTTTTGTCGCTTTCTTAAAATAGGCAGGCAGTAACCGGGAGGAGGCACGCACACACACACACATGCACGGACACGCACCACAAAGTAGTGCTCCCACAAACGGTTGTTTTAATAGTCGACTGATCACCGATTATTTTTTCAGAT
>NC_050523.1:4030097-4030321 GCF_002922805.2 Oryzias melastigma
AAATTAGCCAAAAAAAGCAAAAAAAAAAAAAAGCCTTAAAAACTTTAATAGATGTGAAAATAGTCCAAAAAGCTAGCATAATGCTATTATAACATTTAACTTTATTACACTTCATATAGTACAAAGTAACGACTAAATTTGTCTTCGCCATTTTAATATGGTGCCAGCCCTGCCACAAAGCAAAGCTCATAATCCAGACCAGGTTGAGGAAAACTCAGATTCGC
>NC_050523.1:4030444-4038123 GCF_002922805.2 Oryzias melastigma
GCCAAATTCAAAAATAGACTAAAAACAAAAAAAATCCTAAATTAGCAAAAATAGCTAGCATGCAGCTGAAATATTAGCTAAACTCTATAATAGCCTAAAACAAAAAAATCCTAAATTAGCCAAAATAGCTAGCTTTTAGGTCAAATATTAGCTAAACTCCAAATTAGCCAAAAAAAAGCAAAAAAAAAAAAAAAGCCTTAAAAACTTTAATAGATGTGAAAATAGTCCAAAAAGCTAGCATAATGCTATTATAACATTTAACTTTATTACACTTCATATAGTACAAAGTAACGACTAAATTTGTCTTCGGCCATTTTAATATGGTGCCAGCCCTGCCACAAAGCAAAGCTCATAATCCAGACCATGTTGAGGAAAACTCAGATTCGCTCCCATCATCCATCCTGCAGATCCAAACGCCGTAAATAGTCCGAACCGCAACACAGAGACACCAAACTGCAGGTCCCATTCCGTCACGTCGACATTTTCCAGTGTTGAAAAAGTCGGTCAAAATCTGCGCTTTAGCTGCTGTGGTTGAGCGTCCCACCTCAAACTGACTCATCCCATAATAAACCGTGCAAAGCAACAAAAAAAGAAACAAACTTACCTGGTGCGGCTTGACTCTCGCTCCACTCGCTGGTCACCAGAACCTCGATGATCTTGATGTAAGCATCCAGGCTGGGCTCACAGCTGCAGGACGAGGAAACAGTCAGAGTCTGACTCCACCGCCCCCACCCCCACCCGCGTCAGCGGCTCACCTGACAGACTGCTGTCTGAAGAAGACGGGGCTGAAGATCTCGCCCAGCGTCCGGGCGCTCAGCAGGTTCTTGGAGCCGCTCTGGCACACTCTAGCGAAGTGGCGGAGCAGGCAGTGCAGGGCCAGCCAGTACTGGTGGGGCAGGCTGGGGGTGCTGGCCACGCGGCGCAGCAGCTGGGCGCATTCCTCAGGGTTCGCCACCTCTGTTGAAGGAGAGCGGCCGAGGGGTCAGAGGAAGAAACAGACTGAGACGTTTTTTTTTCTTTTTCTGCACAAAGTGGAAAAAGGAGTCATGTGCAGCAAAGTCTTGCAAACCGCACAGACACACCGTGTCTGACTGAGCGTACGGCACTCTGGCAGGTGATTGGCTGCTCAGAGATGCTGAAGATAAACCCTCAAGCTTGTTTTAGTTCCTATTAACCACAGATATCCTGTTTCTGGCCGTGTGACACAAAAAGTGTCGAGCTGCAGCAAAGGCTGCGGTGAGAACTCTCTGTGCCTGCAAGATGCAGCAACAGAACGGATAGATGAAAAAAGAAAAAAGCAAAGACAAAATGTGCTTCAGTGTGCTGCTTTTTTTATTTGAACTGCACACTGGGAAAAAAAAAAGCTTCAACGTGAGAGTCGGCTTTGAGAAGCAAAGCTGCACTCCTGTGGTTTTGTCTTCAAAGTGGGGTGTGTGCAGCAGGCGGCCGCGTTACGTCAGCAGAACCCAGGTCAGCGTGCGTCACAGCTCCCACCTTTTGCCGTGTGGACCATCTGGACTTGTAGTGCCGGGTGGATGATGGGCTGGGGGAGGTCCTGCAGGTACCGGCGCAGGCCGTCACACAAGACTGGGAGATCCAGCTGATCCAGGTCTGCGGACGGAGGATCTGCAGCACATGTTCTACGATTAGCAGCTGGTTCTGGTGCTTTAAGAGTCTTTTTCACACTCCGTGAAACGTACCCGACTCCAAGTACTGCCTGACTTCCAGTCCGGCTCCTGCTGTGAAGGTTCGGTACAGGGTGGGGTTCTCCAGACCTGCAGGCGGTCCAAGAGCGGTTAGGGGAATGAAAGGAAGAGAGGTGGGGGCCGACAAAGGGAACTCAGGTGAGCTCACCTTTCTTCTCGATGCCTTCCAGCAGCCGGGTCAGCATGGGTGGAGCCGTGTCCGGGAGGGAAAACTGCTCCGTCAGGTCCGGCAAACAGGAGCCTGGAGGGAATGAGGGAAAAAAGTGTTTCTTAAAGTCCCCAATGAAAATTGTATTTAAGAAAAGCTTTCCCAGTGGTGTTTTAATGATGATTATGAAGTTTTTAACTAAAATTAAACAACCTAAATATCTTAAAAAGCCATTTTTCATGTTGTTCTGTTTCCAAAATCTCCTCTGAGGGGGCGTGGCTTTTGGAACTCTGATCTTCCCGTCTGATTATGATAGCTCTGTGTCTCACTAGCGTAAATCTTCACCGCTGCTACATAAAAACATCCATCAGTATGGGTAATGTCCAGCCGTATGGTTCTGATCCAGATGTCAGCTGGACGAGGAAGTGAAGATCTTCATGGACAGAACTTCCTCCAAAATCCTGATTCTTTCTCCTTCCAGTTCACCAAAGACTCTTTTAGCTAATTCTCTTTGTTGGAGAATTGGATGAAAGTCACACAAAAAAAATCCAGTGAAGAAATGATTTCTTATTAAACTCAAAAAACATGAACTTCATCATCCAATCATCTTTAGATTTCAAATCGTTCATAGTGTCTTTTTATTTATAATTATAATTTTTATGCTAAAATGTTGAAAATCTGTTGTTTTTAGAACAGGAGTTCATTAGAAATTCACCCGAGTTGTCAGCAAGACTATTGGCGGAGAGGAACCCCGCCCCCTCATCCTGTCACCCATCTGTTTATACTCTCCAGCTAGCTTACAGCCCCTCACACCGCCAACCTCACACTACCAGAGCAATAAAAACGGCGAGCAATATCGGAGTTATCAAGCCGTACAGTTTTAAGACAGATACCAACAAAGACGTACATGAATGGATCGGACTTGTGATCTTTTTCAAACAGCATTTATTTGTTGGTTCCTGATTCACAATCATTTGAATAAAGAAATATAGTCAGAAATCCAATTTTAGTTTCATTTTCTTATTTGTGTCCACCAGAATCAGAAAAAAAACGCACATTAAAAACACACTTTTCCTTTTTTTTACTTTTTCACAAATAAAGCTTCTAACATTTGCAGAATATCACTACTTGAGCTTCAATCTTTGCAGAAAAATCTGTTCTTAACGCCAACTTCCCCCTTAAGTCGTTTAAGGAAACACTCGACTGAAACATAAAAACCCAGAAGAACTTGGTCTTCAGGCTCAAACCCCAAACTAAGTTTACGCTCTAGACTTTCTGGGGAAAAACTCAAAAGTGAAACGATGAGGTGGTTTCAGGGACTTTCCTTCTGTTGTGTGAAGAATGTGCGAACAGAACTCTAATGTGATCTGAATCGGCAGAGACGAGGAGATGTTTGACAAACGGCCTTCAAAGGAAGCAGCTACACGACCAAGGAAACCACTTTTGAAGCAGAGTATTTACAAAAGCCTGATTCAAGTGGGAGGCGCTGGGTACTAAAGTTAGGGTTTGGAAGGCCAAGAAACTCAGCAAATATCCTGTGACACGAGGGAGGCCAGGCTTCGGGATTTTTTACTCCTTTCCCCCTCAGAACTCCGCACCCAGGTGTGGACATGAAAGGAGCGGCGAGTTGGCGAGGATTTTGTTTGAAAAGGTGGATTTTGAAGGTGTGTGTTTTTTCCTGAAAGGCCCGACTGTTTCAGGCAGACACAAAATGCTGAGGAAACCATGAAAGGAAAGCTCTCTCTGAACTTTCAGTGGGTTTCCACGCAAGAATGACTTCTGAACCGCAGTAAAACAGAAAGCCGAGACTCCACGGGCTAAAGAAGAAGCTCTTTATCCTCGAGTGGCCTCAGAACCGAAGCCCGGAGCACGCAGACCCGCTGTAGGACAACTGCTCGTCTGGAGGACGTTCTTGGAAAAGCCAGCCTGGAGGGTGACGGGTGGATTCCCAGAACCAACAAACTTTGAGATGGAAAAAGGGTTCCTTAAATAGAGGTGGGGACACGGAGTGGTGCCATCGCACACCTTGAAAGTGTAAGCGTTCTTTGAGACAAGACATCTGACACGACCCGTTCTGCAGCCCGCCGCTCTTCTGAGAAACTCCCCTCACAGCCAGGAGTGACGTGAAATTTGACCCGGGATTACACAACGACATGACACACGTGCTCCCTTCTTTACCATGGAATCACGCCTTCAAAACATGTTTGAAACTTTCCCTGAATGGGGACAAACCCTTCATTTGGAGCTTTTCCACTCGGCGGCGGCGTGGACGGCGGTGGGCGCTTTGAGATAGAGTTGCTTCTCGGTACTGTCAACGATGTGCCGGCTCTGATGTTGCAGGAATTGTATCGGGTGTCGGAGGAGACATGGGAGAAATGTTTGGAGATGATTTTGTGGATGCTTTGGTGCGATATCGAATGATCACCGAGTCCCTACTGGCCACAACGTGCAACTACAGCAACACTAGACGGTGAAGCTACGATAACACGTTTCCCAGCGTTCTGTTGTGACAGTTTCAACACAAAGACGGGCCACTCACAGTTGATTTCTAATGTTTTATTCAAGTCTTGATTTGTTGGTTTGCAAATCAAGACTTTTCAAAGCGCGCTGGTTTCTGTGGCAACCTGTGAAAGGAGAGTCAGGCGGCGGGGGCCCCTCAAGACGGGCCTCAACATGTCTGCATGTTTGGCAGACCTCACGAGATCCTCAAGTACCTCAGTCAGTCAGTCAGAGAAACCGCAGGTGGAGGAGGAAGTGGATGCAGCTGCTGCCGGGACTGCCACGGTGTGGGACACGGTCTCACCAGCTCACATGGCCCATCTGAACCCGGCGAACTGCAGACTGCGGGCAGGACCGAGCCGGGGGCCCACCGACGCACTAAAGATAGCACCCACTTTGAGTAAATTTAGAAAAGGCCGCTCAAGTAAGTGGCATTTTCAGGTTATGCCCTTTCTTCTCGTCTGGAGGAAACAACCTCCACAACACAAACTAAAACACACAAAGCTGCAGAGGTGTCTGCATGTGCCGAGTTTGGAGGAGCAGGAAGGCTTTTGGTGCACAAATTAAAGGACATGCCTGAACTTTTCTGTTCCGTCAGGCGTTGAGTGATGAGCCGGGGCAGGAGAAAGGGCGGTCGGTGGCGCCTCCTGCTGGCTGGAACACGCAACGCAGGGGAGAAGCAGCGACCAATGAGAAGACTGTTGCTACAGCCCAACAATTAACCCTAAATGTGGCAGACAACACAAAAGCACCTCTTCCTGATGATCAATACCTTCTCCAGCTCTTTTAGCTCTTCTGTCCTTTCAAAAGCAGAAATTTCCTTTGAATCGAACCTTAAAATGTAAAAAGAAGCTGTATTTTCTTCTCATATGCTATAAAAACACCTCACAGCTCATTCTGCAGAGGAAAGCAGCTTTATGATGCTAGAGCTGCACAAACAGAGCCGCTCTCTTTGATCTGTGGCATTATGTAACGCCACACCTCCTCCACAAGGCCTGCCTCGTCACCGCCGCCACTCAAACGCGTCTCTCAATAAATCACATTTTTCAGATTCCTCCTGGGCCTCCCCGACATCCATCTCTGTAATCTCACCTTCATAGTTTCCTTCTCTTTCTTAATCCCGCTCGCAGACGCGCCTCCACTCCAGCAAAGCAGATTTGCCAACTCAGACTTCAGCGTCTGAACGTGATCCTGCTGCGTTCGGTGTTTGTGTGTAAACAACACATGAAGTTTGTGTCAGCAAACCTCAAAGGGATTTTTTTTCATCTCCCTGTTCAACATCTGACACCATTATCTCACTTAATTCCTCGGTTTCAGTAAATTTCAGGCAACAAAAGTGGGTTTCAAACTCAGTGATATAATGACAGGAGTTTTCCCTGCAGAGACTCCTGCTAATGCTGCAATAACAATCCCCTTGTGTTCAGGCGTGATCCCCCGGAAACAAACACGGGATAATGAAAGGATGACACGCACATTTCACAAACGCTCCGCCTCACGGATGCAGAATGGAAACGGTGAGCCGGTGCTGCGATCCACAAAAACGAGATTCAGTCGAGTTCCAGCCCAGAGCGCCGCCGACACGCCGCCGACATGCCGCCGACATGCCGCCTCCTGAGCTGTAAAACATCTAAAATTCGGAAAGTTCCCCGGCAACACGAGACCGAGAGGGGGCGGCGGTCGCTGGGGGGGCTATTTAGCGCAACGGTTTATTGTCCGGTCGCTTTGTGCGGCGTGTTACTGCAATCAGCACTTAGCACAATACTGATTCATCACAAAGCTACAAATCAGTCCAGCGTGCAGTCTGAGCACACGCCCCCACGCACCAGAGGAGCGCCAACGCATTCCTGCCCACACAGGAGCGGCGTGTCGGTGTTTCCTCCGTATCGATCCGATCTGAAGTCGAAGCTAAAGTCGCTCCATGCATAATTTAGCAGAAAAGTGAAGTCTTAGCAGAAACAGGAGGGACGACAGAACGGACGGAGAGAGCGCTCAATAGAGCAGATGTCAGCCTGAGTGCTAAAGAGGCCCGCAGAAGGAGAGCTGCATTCTCCGAGGCTCCAGCTATGTGGACTCCTCTCCTCCTCCTCCTCCTCCTCCTTCCAGAAGCAATTTTTAGTATCCATATTTCATATGGAGAGCTGCTGTGCCCCACATCTGCTGCACAAGTACAGACCCGTCCAGAACTACCTGGAACGTGTTCACTGCCGGTAAAATGGTCTTCTTTTAACAATCAAAATCTAGTTTGTGATAAAGCTGCAACTTTAAGAATCGAATGTTTCCTAAAACAAGACTGAGCATGCATTTGCAGGAGTTCAGACTGCTGCGAGCAGAAGACGACTCAAAAAAATCTGTTAAAAAGAGAAACAAGTTTAAACAGGGTTCCTACAAGTTCAATTTAAAACT
The DNA here is from genome assembly GCF_002922805.2 of Oryzias melastigma. Classification (NCBI taxonomy): domain Eukaryota; kingdom Metazoa; phylum Chordata; class Actinopteri; order Beloniformes; family Adrianichthyidae; genus Oryzias; species Oryzias melastigma. Next base: position 4,037,201 of record NC_050523.1, read on the forward strand.
TTAAAAGCTTTTTAAAGCCGCACATGTAAAGAATTAAGACCATTTTTTATTTATTCATTCATTCCCATTTTATGATCAAAACTGTAGCTTCTTTTGTCGTTTGTGGTCTATGCCGTTTTTGGGCTTTCAGCGTATGCCGCCCAGGACTGGCACCGGTCCGTGGGTCACTTGGTACCGGGACGCTGACAGAAAAAAGAAATAAATGCACTAATTTGGATCATTTCCATTTAGTTTATTTTCTGATCATGAAGGAAAACTTCTGGGTTCTCTTCACATCTGTGTTGGTCACGTGACTTAAAGCGGCTACCTGTATGGCTAACTGGATTGCTAAGCTAGTAGCCCAAAGCTAACAAAAAAAAAAAAAAAAAAAAACAATGAAACGTATTTGGAAAGTCTCTTCGGGGAGAAAAGAGTCAGTGAGGAAACGGAAGAAGAGCCTTCGACTTCAGAGAAGAATAAAGCTGCCGTCTACAGACCAAACCTGAAGTCTCCAGATATGAATATGTCGTTTTCATGTAGCAGAAGCTGCTCTGTCTAAAACACACGCAGATAACAAAGTTATAGACACGGTGGATTCACGTTCATAATATCTTTAGAAAATACCAGTTTTATAAAGGTTACTTGATCTTATTTATCCATCACATCTTAAAAGTCGTCGTGGCTGAAGCTAGCGTCCGGTTGTTAGCCGCCAATTGGATGTTAAAAGAGAAATTCTTCATCACAGAGAATAAAGATTCAATCAAAATAAAGTTGTGGAAACTTGTGAAAGGGACATTTGAGATTTTCCTACAGAAAGGCTGAATACCCAATGAATCTGAATAAATCCCCAATGAATGAGGATTTATTTTAGAGACAAAGTTGATCAATCTGTTTGGTCTGAAAGATAATTGGATCCTGGATTGAGGGTTAAAATTACATTCTAT
>NC_050523.1:4038240-4042676 GCF_002922805.2 Oryzias melastigma
TTTTTAAAACAAAACTTCTTGTAGTAGCATTTGATTTTTTTTTTCCAGAAACCAGACGCTTAAAAATGCCAACTTCTGTATTTTTTGGACCGCCTGTGAAGATACTGTACAATTTAAACTGGTCCATGGGCTGTAAAAGGTTGGAGAGCACTGTATTAGTGCATAAGAAGTTCATAAATTCTTTGAAGAATGTTTAAGATCCTGAGGTAACTCTGTTGAAGTCCGCCTCCAGTCATCTATTGATCTATTCGTTTAAAGACAAAAATAAAAAAAAGTGTTATCTTGAAGATGAATTCTGCATATTAGCAGCACATGTTAATGAATAATTTGCCTCAGAGTTGTGGGAGGGAGCGTTGGGGAATCATCCATCTGGTTACATGCTCTCCTGCTAGCTTACAGCCCCTCACACCCCCAACTTAACATTAACGGTGCAACAAAAATGGCGAGCAATATAGGAGCTATCCAGCCGTAAAATTTTGATCCAGATTCCATCACAGATGACAAAAAAAAAAAATACTACAAGTGGATTCATCGGAATGGAGCTTAATATAGTAATTTGTACGTCACAGTTACAGGCTTTTTCTGACGGCATTTTTTGTCCGGATTTACAACTATTTTAATAAAGAAAAAATTCAGAAAGGCAACTTTGATCTTAATTTTCTTTGTATACATGTGCTCCATCATGATAAAATTTCTACAAGAACACTTTAAAACACAATTTTCGTCGGAGTGGGCCTCTAAAGTATCAGTTTCAGCAGAGAATCTGTACGTTCTGTTTGCAGTTTGAAAATCTTATTTTCTTTGAAGTGCGTTTAAAAGGGAGATGTTGGAGATCAAAAATCCCTAACTGTAATGTTCTTTCCTCTTGGCGAGCCCGAACACATTTCTGTTCCAAGCTCAGAGGCCCGGCGCAGGAGCAGCGCCGAAAAAAAAAAGGCAAAGAAAAAGAGCTGGAATGAGTCGGAATAGTTTCCCAGCCCAGCCCTTTTTCTTTTTCTGCTTCCATCTCCACATCTGCTGCACTCATGTAACCCCCCCACCACCCCGTGCCTCAGTTCTCCACCTTCTTTGCCCTCCCTTTGCTGACTGTAGGAACTATCAAAACATTGAGAAAGAAAAAAAAAAAGGAGGAGGAGGAAAAAAAGCTGCGGTGAAGGAGGAAGGGAGCTGGATCCCTTAGTGGTGGGTAATAAATCACAAACACTCTGGGAGCAACGAGACCCTCTTCAAAGCCCCCCTGAGTGTGCGGAGCCCTGGTCCCCCCCTCCGACTCGGGCCCCTCTGCCAAGCCCCGAATCTGCCGCACACTATCCTTTACAGCAGCGCTGCCTTGGCCATAACCCCGGGGCCCCTGGCTCCCCACCCATTTCTCAGGCCGGGGACACAGAGACTTTTCTTCTCCCTGTGCTACATTCACACTCGCTCCGGGCCCGACGCCGCCGCCACCGCTCATCCACAGCTGCCCCCACACCAGCCCCTGCTCTGCAAACCACAGCAAAGAATTTCACAATCGAACCACGGCGGGCAGAAACTAGAAACCTGGCAGCTCCAGCTGCTGCTTCACACGCACGGAGCTGGAAGTGCACATCCACGCCGGCAGGGCCGGAGCGTCTCCTAAAAGGGTGGGAGTTTGATTGCTCCTCATAGCTGTGGCCTGACCCGCAACTTTGACTTCAAAGGGTCCTCATTTCCCCGAAACCAGGAGTCACTTGTTGGAGCCGTAACCCCAGTAAATGAAAACCCCTTTTAATCGCGCCGACGGCCATCGGGACATAAAACCATTTATATCACAGGAATCCAACATGTGTGTTTAGTTTGGCTCCACACAAAGATAAGGGGAACTAAATGATTTGAATCAGCGCCAACGGCCCAAAATAGCACCATGCCCCCATTATGTGTAATACGTGTGGAATGGTACGAGATTTTTATGCAACGATGACCGCTGCAGGAAATGCCGTAGTATCACGCCACTTTTTGGTTGAGCTGGAAAATGGCGAGGAAACATGCAGGATTGATTAAATCCGAACCGTCGTCGACAGAAGCAAAGGTTTGTGGGTTTTCTTGCTAGCAGGTCTGAAACTGTTGGGTTTCAACCAGGAAGAGGTTTCTCTGCTGCCTGATAAAAACAGCTCAGGCAGGTTTGTCTAAAAATATCTCCGGAAACCAGAAAGTTAAAATATTTAGAACTCCTCACCAGCTTTATGGTTGTCAAAAAAAATAAATGAGAACGTTATTAAATTAGTTTTAGGGCTTCAAACAGAAAAGCGTCTGGATCAAAGGCTCCCTCTCAATGCTAATTTGGGAACAACAGTCCCTTTGGATGCTGTTTGAGCAGAAAAACAGATGACATCCACTGGTACCATACGGCCTGTTCGGAGCCGGGGGCACACACCAGCACCATTGTCCTCTGGGACCGAGCTTAGTTTACATTCACTGCAGCTGGACGCCATTACAACTGCGTCAAATTTATTGACCCAAATGCTTTGGCTAAAAACAAAGTGTCAGAAACTAAAACTGCTGATGAAAGCTGAAAAGCTGGTGCAGGGGGGTAACCAAACCTTCCTGGGAGGATTTTCAGCTCACCTTGTTCTGAGTCGGACTCCGCGTCGGTTTTGACGGGGCTGGGAGCCACAGGTAGAGGTCGGACGGGCCTCGGTTTTGGAGTGGGGGGAGAGATCCACTTCTTCCCGATGTACTCGACATACGTCCCAGGGAAGTCCCCCTTTTCCTGAGTGGTTTCATTGAAGCCCGGCAGCCAGCCAATCTTGTTTGGCTGCTGCTCCAGCCCGTCCGTGTGCCCGAGGGCCACCAGGGCTCCTTTGCTTACCAACAATATGTCCCCCTCGTGGAGGTCGATGTCCTCCTCCCTCTCCTTTTTGTAGTCATAAAGCGCTCGGTACTGATATGCTTCGGCACTCATGCTGATCGCTGTGCTTTGAGGCGTTTTCTCGGGCTCGAATCAGCGGCGGGACTTTTGGCTCCAGGTGCTCATCTGTCAATAACGACTAACCTATAAAAGCCGTTTTATGGAGACGACTAAAGTTCTCCCACAGTTCCCGTCTCTTGACAATAAACTGCAGCTCTTTCGTCGTATCGCCCCACTGTATGTACCCATCAGTAAATGGCCTGCAGCTGCGATCTTCTGAGTGCTTATCCAGACCTGTAAGACGAGAGGAGAGGGGCCATCTTCAACCAGAGGAACTGCCTCAAAAACTCCGGCCAAAAATAACAGACATTTCAAAATAAAAGCTTTAACAACTTTCATAAAACATAAGAGATAAAACGTAATTAAATAAGCAAAAGGAGGTTTTCTTTTATTCAAAAGGAAATGAAAGTATAAAAAATGAATGCTATTAAACCACAAAATGACTACTAGCATAAAAATACCATTGTTTACTAGCCATAACTATTTATTCTACCAATAAATCAACTTTAAGTGTAACAAAAGCAAATACAAGAATACTTAAACTTGCAAAAAGGAATTTTCTTTTATCAAGAAAAGTAAAATAAATCTAACAGTGTTTAAAGATTAGCTTTTCAACCATTACTAGCATAAAAATAAGTTGGTATATAACCATTTATATATCAACTTTGAGTGTGACAAAAGTAAATAAAACTAATTAATATATCTAATTAAACATGCAAAAATGAATTTTCTTTAATTCAAGAGTTAAATAAAGCATTATAAATCTAAAAGTGTACCCAAAAAAGCTTTTCAGCCACTACTAGCATAAAAAATTAAGTTTGTTTGCTAGCCATAACTATTTATTTCAACAATAAATCAACTTTGAGAGTAACTAAAGTAATTAAAACAAATCAATAAATGTACATTAACATGCAAAAAGGAATTTTAGTGATTCAAAAGAGTAAGATAAAGCTAAATATATATATAAAAAAATAACTTTTCAACCAGTACTAGCATAAAAAAAGTTTGTTTGCTAACCATAACTATTTATTCTACCAATAAATCAACTTTCAGTGTAACTAAAGTAAATGAAACAAATCAATAAACATACAAAAAGGAACTTTCTTGTATTCAAAGGAGGAAAATAAATCTAAAAGCTTAAAAAAAATTGCTTTCAACCACAACTAGCATAAAAATAAAGTTGGTTTGCTAATCACAACTATTTATTCCCTCAATATATCAACTCTGGGGTATTTCTCATCGTCTGCCACCAAAGTGACTGTAAAAAAAGTAAATAATTCACCGTCCTGCACTTCATTATTATGAGCCTCTTACTTTACAGGGCCATTTACAGTTACTGGCACAGAGAGCTGCACGGCCAGTAGACGGCGGCTAGCATGAGCTCCGTCCCCCCTTCGCCGGGCTCAACTCGCGTCCGTGCGGGACAAAAACCGAACATTCCTGGGTATTTCTGGCGTTTATAAACGATTCAAACTCGTAAAAGTCGTCTAAAAGTAGCCAGTTGTTAGCA
>NC_050523.1:4042830-4049903 GCF_002922805.2 Oryzias melastigma
TATTTTTGCTAGCAAAGTTGTCGAGCTGAGGCAGCAGGAACTCACCGAGAATCCCCGAACGCTTCCAGCGACTCTTCCCTCAAATCGCCTCCACTTCGTCAAACTTCCGTGAAACGATCGATTAGAAAAAAAACTCCAAACGAATCCGGTTCCTGCTCGATTGCAGGAAAAAGAAATCCTCCGCTCGAGTTTAAATCCGATTTAATGACAAGTACAAAGTGTTACGAAATACAAGCCAGACGGCACAACGGCAGTCTCCCCCGTCCCGAACAAATGTTCCCTTCAACGTCGCCCCTTTGGCCGAGGGGGCGAGACAAAGGCTCGGCCTCTGATTGGTGTAGGATTCTGTCAATCAAAAGCGTCACAGATTTAAACCAATGGGATTCCTGCAACGCGGCCTACACCCCCTTCCATGTACTTCTGCATGCAGCACCAAACACCTTTGGAAATTACATAACTTTCTATGACAATCCCAAAGGAATCTTCTCGATTTTATTATCAGGATCTTCAAATAAACCTTAGATTAATTTTATATAATAAAATTTATCTTTTTTTTTGCTGTAAGTGAAAGTAAATGGTCAGCATTCCTGCATTTCTTTTCATAGTCCACTAAGATGTGCCAAAAAAAAACCCAAAATTAGAAGTTTGAGATACGCTCAGCTCTGCACGTAAGCTCATTTCACACAATGCTTTTCTCCATCTCCTCCACGAATCATTACTGGACTCTCAGAGGTCTGAGATGTTACAGAGTTACTCTGAGGCGCATGGCTGCGAATGTGGGTGGCCTAATTATGGCTGGGAAACAGTGCTGGCTTGCAGAAATCCCCTATACTGTCCTGGCTATGCTAAAAGAAAATGTAAGCAGCTTTGTGCAGGGGCTGGCTCCTCCACAGACACCGGCGAGATCGTCCTCTGCAGCAAAAAGAGGAAGAAAAGTTGGGGAACAACAGCAAAAAATATAGGAACTTTAGCACAATGTTGCGGTTTGTTGTCACGGTTGAACAAAATGGTCTTTTGATAGCATCCACCGACTTCTTCTTCTTCTTCTTTGAGACGGTGTTTCCAACCGTTACGACACGAGAGATGAAACTTTTATTCTCTTCAAAAGCCAGACCACACGGTTTCCAGCTGAAAGCTACTGAACGTCTAAATTGGCTGCAGCTGATGGAAATGAAAATTTAAACAACCCAGCCGTACAGTCTAAATCCACCCCTCCACACACACACACACACACACAGTTTTACCCCCCACCCTCTCTGATTAAATAGTCAGTCTCTGCTGACCCATCTGCTGTCCTGCACATACCCCGAGTGCTCCCCACACACTGTCTGTGCTCAGACAAAACATTTATTGGATTGGACTTTGCAAATTAAAATGGGAAAATGTTATTCCGAGAGCGCACAAAAATAAATCATGAACGCTGGCTGACTTATTCCTACTAATGTTCCCGGGATGTCCAAATGCATTTGTTCTTCTGAGTGAGGCTGCTTATTCAATCAAAAAAAGTTAAACTTAGTAACTGTGTTTTGGTAACTATTTATTGCATAACTTGAGGTGTATAGTGACATCAATGTTTCTCTTTCTAAGCCGACGCTTTAATTATGTTCACCGCTTTTGTCAGCATCATCAAACATGCATTTAAATAAAGTTTGGTTGAGAGAATTCTTTCATTTTTCAACCAGGTTTGAAGAGTTAATGATATAATATAATAAATACATAGATACGTTGATTAAATTAGGTTTTCTGGGGGAAAAAAACAATCAACTTGTTTAAAATGTTCAAAAACTATTAAAATTTAAGCAGAATATGAGTGTTTTTCTTTGTTTTGTTGCATAATCCAGAGATGCTTTACAGTAGATTTGGACAAAAAACTACTTAGCAAAAGAGGCTTCCATTTTTTTTATTATTAAAACATTTTAATATTTAGTAGTTATTTTAGCCCAGCATAAAATGGGAAGTACTACAGACTTTACTTTCATACTAGATTGCAAAACAAATAATGTAAAATGCGACAGAAGAAGGATTTTGTTGGCTCTAAGTAACAAAATCAAATAGACTGAGAAAACTTTTTCTTGTTTTAGGTTTGTGTTAAACAGATCAAGGCTGTAAACTTAGAGAAAATGTGCTTTCATGGATTATTGGTATATTTGTCATATTTTGAAAGACAGATTTGCCAAATTCGTAGGAGGACAAGGTTTAAAAATATCAAAAATAGTTCAAATATTAAAAAAAAATACTCCAAGTGACGCCAAACACATCCAAGAAATTTAGAAAAACCTGCTTCATTTAACTCAGTTCGGGTTCAACTTTATGATTTAACTACAAAAAGAAGAAACATGGATTTATGGGAAATTTGAAGGAAAGAACGGATGTAAAGTCTCACATCTGAAGTATTCCCAAATATTATTTAACTCTAGAGGACTATCGCTGGGTGATTTTCACCAAAACCTGTCTTGGGTCTAGGGGGAAAAATACAAAAGGGGACAATAACAAAAACTGGACTCCAATAAGAAGAAAAGGAAAACAGTTTATTAAATAAAGGAAATCATGTGTCCTACAATGAAAGACAAAACATTCCAGCACTACTCCAAGTAAAATCCAAGTCTAACTCTTCAGTATCATAATACTTTATTTTAGGAAATTCCTAATTTTATCGGTAATTTTCCATTTTTTGTTTTTAGGATCTTCTTATTTTATTTTATATTTTGTTACATAAACCACAGTTGAAAATGAAAGAAAACTAATCTAATTTATCTAATTTTGATCAATTTTTTTATGGAAAACATTTTTTATTGGGTTAATTATATCAGGTAAAAAATTATGGAGTAACTTTATATAACAAAAGTGTTCTAGCATTTATACGATCTGTATTAGCGACATGGAGGCGGTGGTATGATGGTGTGGGGACTTGCATCTCATTAAAAAGCTTTGGGGGCCGTAAGAAGGGAAATTGGTGGGAAATCTTTCAAAATATCTGAATTAAAGCCGTTTTAGAAGGAGGAGTGATAAAAATACAATAAAAATATAGACTTATTGATAGTTTAAACATCAATTTTAACTTTGGTTGTAGTGTAGGGTGGTCGGGAGTGATTTAATTTTACGTAAATCAAATTAATCTTTATTTATGCAGCAGTTCTGCACAGAACACTTAATTTCCTTGATAATTATGTTTTAAAACAAATAATTTTGTTTTTGTGAGTTTATGAAACTTTAAAATCAGTCTGATGATCGGAATAAGAATGATGTTGTCTACTGTCGTGATGAAGTCACGCCCGAGTGGAACGAACGCCTGACGCTCGCTCACATGCAGAGGCAAGTCAAAGTCACACAAAAGATTTCATGAGACAAAATGTACCAAACATAAGTTGCTGCAGGACAGGATATCAAACCCGCCCTGAAGGGTACAAAACTAAAAAAAAGGCGACACACTGAGAGTTATGCAAGACAGATAACATAGCTGGGAAGACAAGAATCTCGCTGGAAACAAAAAGAAATCTGATCGAAGGCACACTGTGGGTAATGATGGGGAGCAGCAGTCAGTCACTGAAGCCTGGAGTGAAAGAAGGAGGAATCAGGGATTCCTGTGACACACAATAAAAGGACCAAACGAAAGCTACATTTTTATTCATCTAAAATGCTGTTTATGTTTCTCTGTATTACAGCCTCAATTTAACGTGCAGGTTCACTTTAAAGTCCCACTCGGATGCTTTTAACATGTTTTTGTGGCATTTTTCTGATTATGGAGGACATGTATAAAGAAAATTCAACTGAAAATTGCATTTCTGAGTATTTCTATATGCACATAATTATGAATCAGGAGCAGTTTAATCAATGACGTTAAAAAAAGAGATTATTTTTGATACAGAAATCTTTTCTCTGCACTAAAATGCATCCACTTGTAGACAAATAGATCCATGAACGTCTTTGTTTTCCTCCCCGAGCTGGAATCTGGATCTAAACTGTACCACTGGAGAGATCTGATTCTGATTTATAGCACCTCTAATGTTAGGTTAAAGTGTAAACAGATGGATGACGGGAAGTGGGGGTGGGTTCACTCTGCATCAGCGGTTCTGCCCACAACACCGCTCTGCAGAAACTATGTCCTAGAAAACAACGAGTTTTACATTTTTTTTAGCAAAAATAGCAAAATCATTATTAAAAAAAAAAAAAAAAAAAAGGAAACACTGAAAATAGACCAAATTATGATTGGTGTGAGACTAGAAAAGTGTTGCTGCACCAAATTTGAGTTTTTAGCAAAAAATTATGATGATTAAAAACAAATATCTTTTATGGTGTGCACAAATTTACTTTTAATTCCCTTTTTTGTATGTTTTTAGTTCCTACGTGCACCATTTCTCCTTAGGTATTTCTTGACCAAATAAAATTAAATGCTTAAAAAATAATTATGTGAACTGCTTATTTGAAAATTTTAGGCTCCAATCCTTTAAAAACCAGACAAACTGCACATTTTAAAGTCTGTTTTAACACCAATCTCTGAAAAATGAAACCTAAAATCTACTTGAAAAAGGGAAGAGGAAACTGATCTTACCTTCAATCTGACCTGTTTTTATCTGGTTTCTATGTTACACATAGAAAACAAAAAACATCTAAAACAAGAAATAATACAAAAACAAAAGGATGAAGTCTCCCGTTGTCTCTTTGTGTTAAAATATTTGGCAAATCCTAACCGCTTTAACTGAACAAATGCACAAAAAAACACACAACCCTGAAAATAAAAAAGCTCTCAGACGTCGTATAATACCAACAAACTGCAAACAAAAGCCCACAAACATGTTCTCAACCCTATAAGTAAAAGCTTCTTTTTAAAAAGTGAGCAGACGAGGTTTCTGTAGTTTACTATCATCTGTGATCATTTGTTTGATGAAGGCGAGGCTTTTGACGCATGCTCTTGTAGAGGTTGTCAACACTTTTTCTCAAAGTTTGTACAACCACCTTAAGGTATGTTGTGAAAATGGAACATATCACTGCTGTGAAGTATTCGTAAGGCTAATGTAAACTACACACACTTACTACCTACAGATGATGCGTCAAACTCTAGTCGTTAGTGAAGTGCGAGTAACGGCCTCCTACTGGCCGTGTGCAAATTTCACAAACTTAACTCGATCTAATTTCCTCATTTCTAACAGTCAGGCTGCACCATTGACTGTATATGTCAACTGGACAGACTTCCAAACAGGAAGTACCTGCTGGCTCCAAGACTCTCATAGAGAAATAAACAGCTTTAACTCAGTCATTTTATCTGTCAGAACAAGAATTCTTGTTCTCGATAATCCAAATTTTTGTTAAAGGAACCCTACCATGATTTTCTTCAGCCTTTCAGAGTGAACTATATCCATATATATGATCATATATTATCCTCGGAACAGTAAAAAACAAATGATTTGTGAAATATGGGTCATTTTTGTGGACCGTTTTAATACCCGGAAGTAAAAGGACTCGATTTATGAGGCTCCGCCTTTCGCTCCTTCTCGGTCCCGCCCATTTTCACAACATCACCCATTGACATGAATGGTAGTGGTGTAGTGTAGTGATAAACATTCTAACAAGTAAACAGTTGGAACAATTATTTCCTTTTGGATAACATGACAATCAATCGGTTCGTTTCACATTCAGACTGAGGAATCTCAGAGTGAACCGAAGTTCTGTCCGATTGGAAACGAAGCAAGACTACATTGAAAAATGGGTCCGGGAGTGGTTCCTGGTACAGGAAGGTAGTCATCTCCTGCCACAGCTCTGCGGAGAAGGTGGGTGTGTTTTCGTTGTTCTCTGGGGGCGGAGCTTGCAGCACAGCTTCCTGGAGGGAGCTGTTGGCATCGATCTTAGGTCAGCACGTTTCCAACCGCTGGTTTTCGTGGGAATGGGAGGGGCTGCTGCAGACTGCAGGTTTTTACAGGATTACTCTTATATGCATGAACGGATCAAAACACCGTTTTGGGGTTCTTTATAGTGAGGAATGAACAGTAAAATGTATTTAAAACCTCAAAAAGTAGAATTTTCATGGTAGGGCCCCTTTAAAGATATTTTTTCTTTATCGCATTCAAGTTATAAACTGACCGATCAGATGCCTCAGTGAAAGCATGCTCAAACGTTTGATTGACAGATTCTCCCGAGCCGCTTTCATTGGTCGTAGACTTTGAACAAGCTCACTCCTGATTGGTGAGAGTGGTTGCCATAGAAACAACGACTCCAATCACTGCTCACTGACAACATCTAGCTCCAACATGCATGGCGGCAAAAAAATGGCAACAGAATTGACTTCATTTGGCTGTAACCAGCAGTAAACTATTTTCTTTGGGTGATGTCACGATCCAGTTCTCAGATACAATCAACAGATGGAACTGGATACCTGTGCTGCCATGGCAACAGTAAATCAAGTCTTTAGCTTTGTGACAGCGTTGGAGGGGAAGTCTCACCAGCGCTCAAGCGGACGCCACATCCTGCATAGATGGTGACAAACAACCACCTGACAAACATGTGAGCTTCAAATAAAGCGAGTCAGGTGACCACATCTGGGCTTGTGTCTTCTACGACCATTTCCTGTGGCCTGTTTTGAGTGGAGGAGTCACATTTTATTCAAAAAATGAAAATATTTAGAATCTGTTGCTGCTTTTTTGCAATTTTTACATCATGTGACAACATTTATGTCATTGAAAACAAAGAATTCTTCAAATTGAACAAGTTGAGTGTCTATAATTCCACATTGGAGTAGCTTTGAAGTTCTTCCCAGCATTCCACCGTCCAGGAAAACATGTCAAAGTAATGCAAAGAAAGGTCAAAAATGTCTTTTTTGTGAGATTTACATTCTTCTACCACCAGAAAAACATGTTTTTCTCTTATCATCCGGAATCTGTTGGAAGTAATCTGATGGCTCAAAAGCTGCGTTGGGGCTCAGGTGATGACGCTAAGCTCAAAGTACACGGCGGCGGCGTCTTTCATGCCCCAGCGGTGGACGTGCCGGTTGAGGAATTCCTTCTGCCACCGAAGGGCCCCTTAAACCAATAATCTTTGTTAATTTCAGAGATTTTATAAATTGGCTTACTTAAATGTGTTGA
>NC_050523.1:4049995-4071127 GCF_002922805.2 Oryzias melastigma
CCACCACTCACAGGTTATTCTACTTTTGTGAACAAGCTGAGAACTTTCACATGGGTAATCCCATAATGCTCGCTCACATAAGACAAACTTGTGAAATGCATCACCCACAAAGGCTTATTCAAACAAGACCGGCTCCTGTCAAAAAATACGGAAAAAAAGGACAAGACGCTTCCTGTGAGCTTTAGAACGAGAGTCGCTTCAGTTTAAGGAAGTACAGACGCAACACTCAGAACTGCAGTCCAATCAGACTCATTCATCTCCACACAACTAGATTACCTGATAATTAACACAGAAACGATTGCACAATTTACTTCTATTTATCTCATGTTCTTTGATTCTAAAGTTTAGATACGTTCAGTTCTAGTGTTTTTTAAGTCCCATCTGTGTGCAGGACGAGTCTTTATTCAGTCATTAACTCGTCAGACAATGATTGTCTTTGCTGGATTCACCAGTAAATCCTCCTTTTTCAGTTTCGGTCACAGTTCAAGTGTTGATTGACCAGTGAGTTGAGACAGACGTGCAAAGAAGCACCAACATTTCAGATTTTTTTTTTTTTTTTTCTATGTTAGACCCATTCGCAAGATTTTCACGGCGAGATTTTTTTCCATTGTTACTGTCACAACTGGTTCCACGTGCAGCAGGTTTATTAGTTTAGACAGGACCAAAGCTAAATCAGGGTCAGACTGGCAGAGGTCAATCACGATCATGGGGTCATAGAGAAGAGAGTAGGGGGTCAGGGCAGGCAGCAGGCAATCAGAGATCGAGCAGGTCCAGGTAGAAACGCTCGGTAATGCAGACAGGATGGCACAAACAATACTTCGCACAGAGCAAGTGCGTAAGTAGCAGGTGTGTGATTCTCAGATTGGTTACAGCTGAGCAGCATCCAGGAACTGTGGGCTGGGGCTGCTGGGAGATGTAGTGCAGTCAGTACTCTGAATAAAATATAATCCCACTCTGATCCTCTTTTGATCCATTTGAAAAGCCTGGTTCCAGTTTCTGCAGAGTTTTTGGCAGGACTGCTGGTGAGATGAAAGCCTGCTTCCGTTTCCCATCATCCATCTGTTTAAGTGCTCTCCCGCTAGCTTACGCCCCCCTCACATCCCCAACCTTATATTAGCGGAGCTAAAAATGGTGAGCAATGTTGGAACTATCCAGCTGTCCAGATTCCACATAGACATACGAGAATCTAGTCGTCTACAAGAGGATGCATCAGAATGAAGTGGAGCAGGAAGCTTGTGGTTTGTCGTAGTAACTTCTAAGATCTTTTTAAAACAGGGTTTTTTCAGATTTACAATTATTAGAATAAAGAAATACTCAGAAACTAAGTTTTAAGCTTAATTTTCCTAATATTTGTCCTCCATCATCAGAAAAATGCTGTAAGAACATGTTAAAAATACCAAAAATGCAATTTTAAATAGAGTAAGTCTTACTACAAATATATTTAGTCTATAGTAGAGCTGGGCAATACTGAGCATTTGGGTATAGATCCAATACCGGTCAATATCGATATTATTCTTATATGTGACGAACCTCAAAAGTTCCATTGTTTCTAATCGCTGTGAATGTTTTTTTTTTATATTTTTGAGAGTTTCTCCTTTTTATATTATTTTATAAAATATAAAACTGAATTTTGGCAATATTTTAATTAAATGGAAAATATTTGATTAAAAATACAAATTCTTGAAATAAAATAAAGCGTGAAAAGTGCATAAAAACAATAAAACAAACAAACAAACAAAAAAAAAAAAACAAGGAACTATGATCAACTATGAACTTTTTGCTGATACAAAAAAATTTCAAACAACAGTAGAAGTATCGATATCTGCGGGGCCGGTATTGATAAAATACCAGATTGAGATTGATACTATTGATATTTTGGATCAGTTTGTCCAGTTTATACTAACAGTAAGGCATTGTACTTGAAGTTGAACTTTATTTATATATATCTATTTTAGGGGTGTATCAAAATATTGATTCAATTAAATATTGCGACTCTTCATTTGGTGAAACTTGTTTCGATTTGTATTCCCATAATGCTCCAACAAACCATCGAGCAGGGGTTGTAGTTGAACATTTTGACAGATTTTTGTGTACTACAGAAAACACAACCAGAATTCATACTTGAGTCACACTGGTACTTAAGGGGGATCGTCTACTACTGAACAAAATTCAAGGATTTTAAATGTGCCATATAGTCCAAAAATATATCTTAATTGGCTCTGAAAATGTTTTAAACCAATGACGATTATTAAACTGAATCGTCTTTTATTCTTAAACCACTCAAGACATCACACTAATTTGCTGCTTTGACATGATTTTATGTGACACAGGGTGTCTTTTATTTTGAAAAGAAGTCATTTGAACCTTTGTCAAAAGTTATTAGCTGCTTTGTATTAAAAAAATGAATGTTTAATTTATGTTATAAAACCAATTAATTTATATCATTGAAAGACTGACCTGAATGGCTCTGTAGATGTTAACGGTCGCAGACCGCTGGTCTACACTATACTGGCTATACTTATGTTCTAGTCTACTTAATGAAATAAACTTCAGGTTTGCTACTTTTTCCTCTACAAAATGCTTTCATGTAAATTCGGTCTGACTCCAAAATTGAAAGATATTTTAGTCCCTCAACAGAAACCCAGCTTTTCCCAAAAAGGGCAAAGTCGGCAGAACAAACAAGAACGGCAGTCGTTGGGACTTGCCCGGTAGAACCGTTTTAGAGTTTGATGAAAAGCTGTCAGTCAAGAGAACAAGTCCGTGTTTAAGCACAAATATCACATTATGAATACAGATAGAAAAGGACATTTTCTAACCCAGACTGCTTCTTTATTCCAGTTTTCTTTGGGTTGAACTGTTTTCATGAAGTTACTAACTTTGCTTCTGTTGTTTTCCAGAGCACCTGAAACTGGCAGTGGAAGATTTTTGACAGTTTTCTTCCTCCTTCTTGACAGTGCTGGCCGTTATTTGCTGGTCATTGTGTGCCGTTTATGGTTTGGACCTGTCTTTGAAATTGCAAAATCCCATTTGCATGCACGTCAGAGTCTCTGGTGAGGTCATGAAAAGATTTCCTTACTTCTCTGTCTTTTGTGTTGTATTTGTAAAATCGTCTGGTGAAGTCTGTATCAGTTACCTGGATTATCTTGAGAGCTTAGCGTTGGTTCAGAATAGACAGTAATTCATGAAGGGACCTTCTGGATAGTGAAAGACTACAAAAAAACAACCCAGAAACTCAAAAGTGGTGGGTAAACGGGGAGTAGTGAGGAGGCGAAAGTGTTTCATTGACTGAAAACTTACAGCCTTTGCTAACGTTTGGAAAAATAAGGGCGTGTCATATGAAAGAAAACCAAATGAAACAAAAGGAGGGAAGATGTCTGGCCTTTCTCAATCAATGTAAGGCCATAGAGGCCTAAGATAGTATTTAAAAGTGATTATGTTTTGATCTATTTTCAAAACTATTCCAGTGTTTTTTAAACATGACTTAAAACAAAAAGTTGGCTATCTCTGACTGCCTGCCGCCTGCCCTGACCCTTGCCTATTCTCTTCTTTGATGCTCGTGATTGACCTCTGATTTAGCTTTATGGACTTTTACCTTTGCTTAGATCCTTTCTAAACTAATAAACCTGCTGAACGTGAAACCTCTCTGTTTGTGAAAGCAACAGTGGAGCTATCCAGTTTGGATCCACCTCAAATGAGGAAAATATTCGTCTACAAGTGGATGCATCAGAATAGAGCAGAGTCGGGAGCTTGTGGCGTGTTTTCTACATCACTACTCATCAAATAAATACTCAGAAATGCAATTTTAAGATTAATTCTTTTAACTTTTTTCCCTACTTTATCAGAAAAATGCAGCAAAAACACAATTTACTTTGAAGTAGGTCTTTAAAATGATCATTTTACTGGAACCAAATGGATTTTGTGAAAAACTATTCATTTTTGGGGGTACTTCGAAAGCATAGAATACTATTCTTTTCTTAGATTTACTTAAATTTAGCCTCTTAAAAAGTTGTTTTTCAGTTTTGTCCCTTTCCGAATCACAGAGGATACACAGAGATGGGCTTGAGGCAGACCTATACGGTGTTCTTAACATGTTCTTGTAGATTTTTTCTGACATATTTAAGATTAAACTGTGTTTGAGTTTTTCTTTATTCCAATCAAGATGGCAAAGGCAGATTAAAGCTCTCAGTTGTGGGTTGTATTGGGGGTGTGAGGGGCTTTGGATGGATGACGAGAAGAGGGGGCGGGCTTACAGTCCCAACCACAACAGAGGCAAATTTCAATGAACTCCTGCCGCTCTGCAGACACTATGTCCTAGAAAGCGACCGTTTTTTCTTCTTAATTTATCATAAAATCAACATGATCATCATTAAAAAACCACTGGGGATGATATTACAATTACTAAAAATATAGTTGGACATATAAATATGCACTTTCTGTTCAAAGTTCTGGCTGGTAAACAGGAAGACGAGGACGTTGAGCTCCCTGGAGAAGTTTTACACGTGTCGGAATCTTCCTCGCCAACGCCGTTTGTCAGTTGATGGTGTGACAGCCTCTGCTCGGCCTTGAATGATAACAGACTCAAGGCTGTTTTGGCTTCCTGCTCTCCATCGCATATAATATTTGGGCTTTTGGGCCAAATCTAACCCAATCAGCAAATAACTCCCGGCCCAGTCGGTCCCAGCAGACGTCTGACCTCCTGCAGCTTTTCCCAATCCCAGCAGTGACCCACTGAGCTCGGAGTTGACCTAACTGAGCCTAAATGGGTCTTTGATCTGTCTATAAAATATTTGCACTCTGCGGCTTACAGTTTGAAAGTGCCTGCTCACAAATTCATGAAATGCATCCAAGGATTTATGAAGTATTTATGACAGAGACGGTTTCTGCAGAAGGAAACATTAATGTTGCAGCTGAAACTCTGAGCCCCTTCTAGCCGTGTGGAGCAAGCTTTTGTTATCAGTTCAGCTTTTTTCTAATACCTCAGAACAGGAAGTAGAAAAAAAGTCCTCAAAACCAAAAAAAGACCAACATTACAAGGAAGTATTTTAAGCCTTTTTATGCTGCACTGTTTGTTTGAACTGCCTTGCAGTTAAATATTGTGGCAACGTGAAAAGAAAGCTAATAATTTAGTGGGAAAAGAAGAAAAAAGGGTCGAGTTGAAGTTGTTTATGTGAACTGTCCCACGTTGCACGTCTGCGCTGCGCACGGTTTACCAATGGAACACCCAGGAAATGAAACGTGTGATCATGTTACACACGAGATGTCCTGTGGCTGCAGCAAATGAAAATACAGACTCAGCACACCAGGGAGTTCAAATGGTCTAAAGGTCAAGAAGCTGCGGCTCCGCTCAAGTTCTGACAAATGCAAACGTTAAAGGGACAGTTTGAAATGTTTTGAGGGATAGAAACGAGGGAAAATGTGTCAACACAGAGCTAATCCATCTCCGTTTTCTGCAGGAACGCTGCAGAGGTTTAAATGACTGGATTTTATTAAAAGCAGCAAAAAAATGTTTTTATAATTAGGACTTTGAGAATCATAATATTTAATGTGCTGCTCTAACTATTTGAATAAACTTGAAAAAATTATATTTTCTTTACAATTTGTTAAAAAACAAAAAAAATGTGATTTTTTTTTTATAAATACTGATTTCTTCTTAAATAATGTTGCATTACAAATTCTAGTATGAAAAATACTCTTTTGGTTTTCTATTTTTATTTTATTAAATTTAATGCTTCTACCTTGCGATAAGTAAAACAATCTACCAATAGAATTACTAGATTTTGTCTTCTTAGTCTTTGTCTTCTTCTTTGTAATGCAATCTTGAAATCGATTATCAACACTCATATTTAAGTTGAATTTTTGGTTTTGTCTTGCAATTTTTAATAGTTTAAAAACCCTTAAAGTACATATATTTAAACAAACATACATACTTGTGCTTTCCAGCACAAAATATCCTATTTAAAGCACTGCAACTATCCAAATATCTTTATTTCTAGACTAAACAAAATAACCCTAGAATAACATTTTTAGATAAATTTGTCAAACTTAGATATAGATTATGAATAAAAAAATCTGGTTATTTATAACTTTAAATAAGATCTTTATTAAATGACTCAAGAGATTTAAGATTTATTGTTTCAAAACAATTCACTAAAAAGTAACTATTAAGTTCGTTTTGACTTATTTCAAGCATAAAAAACACTTAGTGATATTTTGTATTTTGCAGAAAAACAACACAAATCTAAAGACTTCTGCCTCACATTAACCCGACGTCTTGGAAAAAGCCGGCGAGGTGATTAATGAGTAATGTTGGTGAGCTTCAGGGGAGACTTCTGGGAAATCAGTGACACAGACAGAAACAAGTCCTGTCGTTTACTGCGTGCGCTCTAGAAAATAAAGAAAAAGAGAACAACTCTCATGTCTTTGTACATTTGGCCTCTCCAAGTTATTGTTCTTAAAGTTCAGCTCCGATCATCTATTCTCAAAGCGTTCTTATTGGTCTTTTGACTAAGATGATTGTGCTATTTTTAGACAAAATGTAAAAAATTGTGTCGTTTTCTGCAGAGTGGCAATAGTTCCTCAAAAATTCACCGGCCCTCATTTCCCATCATCCCTTTGTTTACACGCTCTCCCACTAGCTTACAGTCCCAAACAATAAAAAAAAAAAAAAAAAGGCGAGCAATATCGGAGCTATCCAGCCGAAGAGTTTGGAGCCAGATTCCCGCTCAGATGAGGAAAACAAAGACGTTCATGGATCTATTTGTCTGTAAGTGGATGCATCGGAATAGAGCAGAGCAGGAAGACTTTGGCCTAATGACTGGAGCTTCTACATCACAGCTACAAACCTTTTCCAATGTGTTTTTCTTCTGATTTACAACAATTTGAATAAAGAAATACTCAGAAATGCAGTTTAAATTTTCTTTGTATATGTCAATAATCATCTAAAAAATGCCACAAGAACTTTTTTTATTAGATATGGAAGTCTTTCTGGTTTGTTCTTTTTGTGTATGGGTCAAATCAGGATCAGCCTAAAGTGAACCAAAAAACAGATTGAAAACTTGAAAAAGAGACATTGTAACTGGAAAAAAATGTGAAAATTTGAAAACAGGACATTGTGAATTAAAAAAAAAAAAACAGAATATTTGAAAAAAAGAAAATATTTTGAAAATAAAAAAACAGAAAATTTGAAAAAAAAGTTTTTTGAAAATAAAAAAAGGAAAACTTGAAAAAAAATTAAATTTGGAAAAAAAAGTGAAAACTTAAAATAAAAGAAAAACTATAAATGTAAAAAATACTGATCGAAAAAAACAGATCCATTAGTAATAGCAGCTGTTTTGAATTTTCTTTTTTTCCTGAATCTTCACTTTCAGTCCTCCGTTTACAGTTTCAATTCTGATTTTCGAGTTTTCACTTCTGAGCTGAGCCTAATTTTACATGGGGGCGGGGCTTTGAGCTCACTGGTTCCCGAAAATGCATCCCATGACCCCCCAAGAGGTAATGGTAATGTGACGTTTTTTTCTCATGCAGATCGTCGCCTGTTTACTCATACATTTATAGTTTGGTTTTTTTATTTCAAGTTTCACTTTTTTTTCAAATTTTCAAGATTTATTTCAAGTTTTCAGGTTTTTTTTTTAATTTTCAAAAAAAAGTTTCTCTTCTTTTTGCCCCAAATTTTCAAAACAATTTTCTCCTTAAAATTTTCAGTTTTGTTTTTTTAAATTTACAATGTCTGTTTTTCTAATTTTCTATTTTTTTGTTTTCAAATTTTCAAGATTTATTTCAAGTTTTCCATTTTTTTTAATTTTCCAAATTTTTTTTTTAAATGTTTTTTTTCTATTTTTCAAAACATTTTTCTCTTTAAAATGTTGTTTTTCAAATTTAAAATGTCTATCTTTCAAATTTTCTCTTTTTTGCAGTTTTCAAATTTTCACAAACATTTTTCAGTTACAATGTCTATTTTTTAAGTTTTCAATCTGTTTTTTTGTTCACTTTTTAGCTGATCCTGATTTGACCCCATACTTTAGCACTGAAGCCAAAGAAGAAGAAGCAGAAAAGCGGACAGTGTATAAGCAGAAGCTCGCAGAGCCAGCTAGCGCTGCACTGGAGGCCCCGTTTGATGTGCACGCTCGGAGAGGAATGACCCAGTTCAGCAGTGACATGTTTATGGCCGATGAGCACAGGCCAGTGATTTAGCGAGCAGAGATTGCACCCTTGCTTCAGGGCCCTCTCATTTGCAGCACTTGGGCTTGAAGTCGTTGAGAGAGACGAGACATGATTCCTGCTGGATGGAGACCCGAAAACTCCTGCGTCAAACCGGCTCTGCTGCCGCGTCGTCTCTAATAAGAAATGCTAAAAGGGCGAAAAGACGTGGCAACATCTGTCCACTTGTTTGTTTACCCCCTTTCATCCAGACGGGAGTATCTGTTTTCATTAAACTTTAATAATGGTCTTCAGAGGATCAATTTTAGCTCCTGAACATCTGGCACAAATATCAGCGCTACAGAGGTAATGAAAGCTAACGACGTCGGCGACTTTCTGACGCCTAGATGGAAAAAAAAAAAAAAAAATAGGATTTTTGCAAACTATGTATCATATAAGGAGTTTGTCCCAACATTACCTTAAACTGGGCTATATTTAACAAGTTTTTGAGCCTAAATAATATTAGTTTGTTACCCTCTTTTACAGAAAACAGAAATAACATAGCATTTATTGCTTTGTGGTTTAGCTTTAACTCGTCATATGATACAAAAATATAACTTCTCCTGCTAGTAGCCCGTTTAAGCAACATGCTGGCTTTTTTTCTTTGGCTAATTTGGCATCTGCTGAGGTTTTTTTTAATGCTAATTTAGAGTTTAGCTAATATTTTAGTAATATGCTAACGTGTTTGGCTAATTTGGCATCTACTGGGTTTTTTTTAGGCTAATTTAGAGTTCAGCTTCTATTTTAGCAACATGCTAACATTTTTGGCTAATTTGTTGTCTACTGGGGTTTTTACAGGCTAGTTTGGAGTTTAGTTAGTATTTTAGCAACATGCTAATGTTTTTGGCTAATTTATAACCACTGGGTATTCTAGGCTAATTTAAAGTTTAGCTTCTATTTTAGCAACATGCTAACATTTTTGACTATTTTTTTGTCTACTGGGGTTTTTACAGGGTAATTTAGAGATTAGCTAATATTGTAGTAACATGCTAACGTTTTTGGCTAAATTGTTAACTACTTAAGTTTTTTAAGCTAATTTAGAGTTCAGCTTCTATTTTAGCAACATGCTAACATTTTTGGCTAATTTGTTGTCTACTGGGGTTTTGACGGGCTAGTTTGGAGCTAAGTTAATATTTTAGCAACATGCTAATGTTTTCGGATAATTTATAATCACTGGGTTTTCTAGGCTAATTTAAAGTTTAGCTTCTATTTTAGCAACATGCTAACATTTTTGACTAATTTGTCGTCTACTGGGGTTTTTATAGGGTAATTTAGAGATTAGCTAACATTGTAGTAACATGCTACGTTTTTGGCTAAATTGTTAACTACTTAAGTTTTTTAGGCTGATTTAGAGTTTAGCTTGTATTTTAGCTACATGCTAACATTGTTGACTAATTTTTGTCTACTGAGGTTTTTACAGGCTAGTTTAAAGTTTAGCTAATATTTTAGCAACATGCTAACATTTTGGCTAATTAATAACTACTGGGGTTTTTTAGGCTAATTTAGAGTTTAGCTTCTATTTTAGCAACATGCTAACATTTCGGACACTTTTTTTGTTTAATGAGGTTTTTACAGGCTAGTTTAGAGTTTAGCTAATATTTTAACAACACGCTAATGTTTTTGCCTAATTTGTTGTTTTTTTTAGGCTAATATAGAGTTCAGCTTCTATTTTAGCAACATGCTGACATTTTTGGTTTTTGGTTTTTACAGGGTAGTTTGATGTTTAGTTAATATTTTAGCAACATGCAAATGTTTTTGGCTAATTTATAATCACTGGGTTTTCTAGGCTAATTTAAAGTTTAGCTTCTATTTTAGCAACATGCTAACAATTCTGACACTTTTTTTGTTTACTGAGGTTTTTAAAGGCTAGTTTAGAGTTTAGCTAATATTTTAGCCACATGCTAATGTTTTTGCTTAATTTGTTGGGGTTTTTTGGGCTAATTTAGAGTTTAGCTTGTATTTTAGCAACACGCTAACATTGTTCACTAATTTGTTGTCTACTGAAATTCTTGCATGCTAGCTTAGAGTTTAGCTAATATTTTAGCAACATGGTAACGTTTTTGGCTAATTAATAATTACTGGGGCTTATTAGACTAATTTAGAGTTTAGATTCTATTTTAGCAACAGGCTAACATTTTTGACTAATTTAGTTTACTGAGAAATTCTAGGCTATTTTGGAGTTTAGCTAGTATTTAAGCAACGAGCTAGCTCTTTTTTGGCTAATTTGGCATCAAGTGATGTTTTTTGGGCTAATTTGGAGTTTAGTTCTTATTTAGCAAAAACACTAAATAGTTTTGCAAAATTGGCATGTATTAGGGATTCTTAAGCAATTTTACAACAATTCTTTCAGAAATTTGGGTCAACTTTAGCACTCTTTCATAGTTCTGTAACAGAATTTCCACTCTTTCAGCAAATGTAACATTTTACAAATAGTTCCCTTTGACTTCTACCTGCATTTAGTGTGAGTTTACTTTGTTTTTTCTTACTTAATTTGCCTGAAATGTTCCCATTCCTGCGGTATTTAATGTTCTGCATAAATCTAAGCCCAAACTCCACATCAGAAGGAGTTTTATTTTCGCCTGCAGTGAAAAAAAAAAAAGAAAATCTGCTCTGAAACATCTCATTTGAAGGCCACACTTTTCCTCATGTCCTTATCATCACCAAGATGCACTGGCGTGCTTCCTATAAAAACGTTATTTTGACACACCTCCAAAGAACAAGCAGTTCTCCCTCACTCCACCCTTTCTGACCAATCGGGACGGAGCAGCTTTTTCCAGAATGTGGGAGTGGGCAGGGAAGGGCAGGCGAAGGGGTGTCCTTAAAGAGACAGGAGCAGAAGGAATGGGGTTTGGGCCTGGAAGTGGTAGAAAGTTCATTTTTCTTTATTTTGTCTGCGGCGTGTTAGCTTGTGCTGTTGAATATTACGACCCACTCCAATGAAAATGATCTTTTTGGCGTTTTTAACATGTTCTTGTAGCATTTTCTCATAAACTAGGACATGTATATAAAACTATTTAAGATTAAAACTGCATTTTTGAGTATTTTTTTATTCAAATCATGTTGGATGAGGAGCAGATGAAAACCAGATGTTTGAAAAGCTCAAGTTTTTGACACAGATCCGACACTATAATTCTGAAGCATTCACTTGCAGACAAATATATTCATTAACGTCTTTGTTTTCCTCGTTTGAGCTTTTTTATGAGGAAAAAATATTAATAGAATAAAGTTTTAAAACTTTGAGAAGAAATGTCAACATTTTACAAGAATAAAGTTGTTAAATTAGGCGAAAAATCTCAATATTTTATGAGGATAAAATTGTAAGAATATGAGAAAAAGTCAACATTTTATAAGGATAAACTTCTAAAAATATGAGGGGAAAAAAATCAACATTTTACAAGAATAAAGTTGTACAACTATGAGAAAAAAATGACCAAATTTTAAGGAAAAAAGCAGTAAAATTAGGAGAAAAAAAATTAAAAAATTTTGAGGATAAAATTGTAAAATATTTTTAAAAGAATTACATTTTATGAGAATAAATTGGTAAAACTATGAGAGAAAAACTAAAAATTCAACAAGAATAAAGTTGTAAATTCTGAAAAAAAAATCAAGGTAAAGATAAACTTCTGAAGTTCTTAGGAAAAAAAGCTCCCATTTACTGATTATAAAGTTGTAAAATTATGAGGAAAAATGTCAACATTTTGAAGATAAAGTTGTAAAATTACAATAATTTTTTTTACATTTTACAAGGATAGACTCCTAAAGTTATGAGGAAAAAGTCAACATTTTATGAGGATATAGTTTTAAAATATCATAACTTTAATCTCAATATATAATATATGACATTTTCTTCTTGAAACTATTATTGTATAATCTGTATCGTTTTTACTCATAACTCTGAGTTCATTCTTGTAAATTTTTACTTGTTCTCTTAATTTTACAACAATCTCATGAATGTATTTAATTTTTTTTTATAGCTGCTGTGGTCAATAACACCAATAATATTGTAATATTTAAAATGGATTTCATGAAAGGATTTAAAAATATTTCCAAATAAGTTGATTTTACTGCCAATTCTTAGTGGAGTTGATTTGAGAGCATTTCATGAACTCTTTTTTGATTTAAAAAATGATCAAAGTGAACACCCATGTTCTAAATGAGTCACAAACTTTAATAATCAATAATTAAGATAAAGATTCCTCCTATTTTGGGTTAGTTTGACTGAGCGTTCCGACTTTTTCGCTTCGTTACTGTGTTTCTGTGAGTGTAGCTCCAGGGCAGTAAAACTTCATTTAATTAAAAGTTCTAAAGAGCTTAGCTCGCTGCATTTTCAAAGTAGTTTGGCCAACATTGGAGACCTGTTTAAGTGGATCCATTAAAAATTGACAGCCTGTATGTGAGCTAGTTATAGGCTCTTTAAAAATAACCGTCTTCTCAGAAATCTTTCGGTTCTCCGTCCTAAGTGCCTGTGCGGGGGTTGATGCCTTTGCTGCCTTGAATTATTCATCCTCCCCCAAATGTCACACAAATGCTTCCTCGCTAAGTCAACAACTAGCACAGTGCAGCTTTCAGCATTGCTTTTTTATTACCTAAAAAGAAAACAATAAACGGCTCGTTAGATAACGAGGAAGCGGCGTATGTGACTGACGGTTGGCGTCCACGTGGTGCTCCAGGTCAGCTGCCACGCGGAGATCTCCGAGCTTATTCATTTCTCTGATTAGAGCTTGGGATGGAGAGGCCTCGCTCTGTAATTACACCTCGCCCCACGGGAATCGCTTTGTGGCATCCGCGTTGCCACGGCAACAGCCAAATTAAACACGTCTCAAAGGGGGGGGTAAATACACCCTTGATCTAAATATGTAATCTCGTTTGATGTGTTTGCCACAGACGAGAGAGGAAATCATTCACAAAGATGGAGGAGGTTCCAGCTCGTCCTTCAAGTTACTGGAGTTTTATGTCATTAACTGGAATTCCACTGTAAATGTTGGCTCACTTTATAAAAAAAGTAACTTCAGCTCAAACTTATTTGTCTGAATAAATGAAAAAAATCAGAAAACCTGTGAAAACCGAGTGTTGACAGTGGAAACTTCACGTTCCATCTAGACCAGACTCCTGTTTCCTACTGGCTAAACACACCTGGTAGAGGGAATCTGGTTTTAGCTTTTTCTTTTGATATTTATGAACACATATTTAAATTCTGACAGAAACTCAAACATTCAATCTACATTTTGGGAACCACTTTTCACTGAATATTCTCCACATTGTTTGTTTTGGTTCCATGAAATTGAGAAACTAAGTGTTCTTTCAGAAAAATATGGCACTGGATAATATTTTTGCTAGGATCGATCAATTTTAAGGTCACTTGGACCACTCCAGAACAGCATAGTAGAGAGGTGGAGCCAATAGCACTTAGATGCACTTGCCTTGCTGATGCTGAAGTAGTTTCATGATTGCTTGTACAACCTGCACTCTGTGTTTTAACCGAGTTCTAATGTACATTTTCTTCAATTTTAGGGTCCAACAATGCTATAAAAGAAATACGGTAGCACCTGTCCTGGGCGGGCCTGATTTGTGGATGCCCCGCCCCCTTGTACCAAGTCTGATCCTTTACCCGTGAGGCCTGTGGAGTTTCACGTTTTTCAGCAGTTGCTTTAGCTCTTCTGTTTTAAGGTGAATTTACACACAAAAAAAATTTTGAATAAAGTCATAAAAAATGAGAATTTACAAAACATCACTGACGTCTGATGAAATTGTGATGAATTATCTGCACGGACAACGGTACGCAGCATCACCTTTCACTGAATATTCTCACCAGGGTTTGTTTTGGTTTCATGAAATTGAGAAACTTTGATTCTTTTCAGAGAAATATCACACTGGACAATATTTTAAGGGCGTATTTGCTGGGATCTATCAATGTTAAGGTAGAGAGGTGGAGCCAAAATGCTCACCACTATAGCACTTCGATGCACTTGCCTTGCTGATGCTGAAGTAGTTTCATTAGCTCTTGTACAATCTTGGTTCTCTGTTTTAGCCAAATTCCAAAAGGCATTTTGTTGTAATTTAGGGTACAACAATAATGTGGTCAGTGGTCTTATGGTAGAGTGTCCAACCTGATACTGGAAGGTTGTGAGTTCAAATCCCGACCAAGTCATACCAAAAACTCTGAAAATGAGGCCTCTGCTTGACACTCACATTAGGGGGTTGGATTGGGGGATAAACCACCAAATGGTTCCAGAGTGCGGCTGGGTCTGCAGCTCACCGCTCCCTCAGGGGTTGGGTCAAATGCGGAGAACAAATTCACCCACCTTGGTACGTGACAACTAACAGGACTTTAACTTTAGTAAGAAACTTAAACGATTTGATAGCGTCTGTGTGTCTGTAGTACTGTAGTGTTTTTTTAATTAAGATGATGACGTTTTTAGCCAAAATCTAAAAACCTGTGTCGTCTTCTAGGACATAGTTTCTGCAGAGCATCAGTAGATCTTTAGATCTACTGGATGGCGTGGAGCAACCCCGCCCCCTTCCCCTCTAAATGAATGAATGTATTTTATACATCGCAAAGATGCATTTTTGTGTCCGATTCACAAAGATTTGAATAAAAACACACTCAGAAATGCAATTTTAAGCTTAACTTTCTAAATATGTCACAAAAACACAGTTTTCTTCAGGTTTTTAAAGGCTTGATCGTGACCTTTAACCTCCTCAGACCAAACCTCTTTCCCTCCTCGGCTCCTACTGAGGATCCGTCCAACTATTTCTCACCTGCGTTTCAAATTCGTCATCAGCCCCGTCAGGGTTTAAACTGTCCGTTTGAGTTACAGGTGGGCGCTGGAAGATCTCAGAGTTTACAGGTCAGAGCCCTTCTGTCCACCTGCCACCACTTTTCGAACTTTTAACCTCTTAAAGATTCAGGAAAGTTAAACCTTATGTCTAAAAATATGTGTATCGTTTCTGCTCTACTGTATATTCAAGACATACGCCATTTATAGCATCTGTTAAAGTCTCAGACAGATGGCAGGAGAGTTGAGGATGGCACAAAGAAACCAGTGGAAACGAGGCTTTAAAGTACGTCACTGACGGAAAGGATCTGGACTCCAGAGACCAGCCGGTCGGAGATGACACCTTCAGTCTCCACCATCGCATGGACCCGACAGGACGAGGGCTCTGCATCGTGTATAAGCCCGTCCATCTGGCTTTGTACAGAGAAACCCCTCAGGAATAATTCAGAGGTTTGTGAAACCACTTGTGTTGTCAGAAAATAAGTTTTCCTTCAATTAGTTCCCATTCATTCCCCTTAAAAAAGTTAACTTCTGGTTCTAACCAAAGGAAGTCAGTCTATTCGCCATTTTTCCACGATATGTCTGTCGCCATGTTGGAACCAGAAGTAAGCCATGATTGGTGGGTCTTGGTACACGCTTCTCTGGCAACCACCCTCTAATCAGAAGTGAGCCTTTTAGAAGGAAACTTCCATTCTCTTACACAAATATATCAAATGCTTCAAACGTTCGACCCCACCTGCTTTGAGGCATCTGATTGGTCAGTCTATAACTTCTCCAAACATATCATGAAAAAAAATATATATATTATGAACAAGAACACACATTGGAGCTGAGAAACAGCTGTTTATTTTCTCTAAAGAAGTCTATGAGATTTTGGCTTTTTGGAACCAGCAGGTACTTCCTGTTTGGAACTCAACGGGGGAGGGGTTACTC
The DNA here is from genome assembly GCF_002922805.2 of Oryzias melastigma. NCBI lineage: Eukaryota > Metazoa > Chordata > Actinopteri > Beloniformes > Adrianichthyidae > Oryzias > Oryzias melastigma. The sequence goes on from NC_050523.1 coordinate 4,065,901, forward strand.
AGTCCAGTTTTCATGTACAGTTAATGAATATTGGGGTTTTAACATGTTCTTGCGGCATTTCTCTGATGATATTTAAAGAAAATGAATACTAAAACTGCATTTCTGAGTATTTTCGTATTCAAATTGTTGTGAATCAGGAGCAGATGAATAAATACAGTTTAAAAAAGATCGTATTTGTGATGCAGAAAATACACCACAAGCCTCCTGCTGTGAGGTCTCAACAATGGGAAGGAGGCGGGGTCACTCTGTGCTAAATGTACTGCCCACAACCCAGAGGCAAATTACTAATGCCGCTCTGCAGAAACTATGTCCTAGAAAATGACACGTTTTTTGATTTTGCAGCATAATCATAATTAAAAGACCTCTGGGAACGCTTTGAAAATATACTAAAATATTTTAAACTAATAATCTGGTCCGTGTGCTGAACTTCCAAAGGTCGCTATGCCTCAGCAACGAGGCGGTGACTTCATCCAACCGTCTCTTGTAGCGGCTCAGTTTCAATACAAAACAAAAGGTTAAATATTTGCAGTTCAAGTGAAGAAAACCTTGGATTTAGCCGAAGTAGTAATAATCACTCAGGGGGCCACATGTCATTCAAACCCTAAACCAAAGTCAGTGCAGTTTAATCATTGACGTCTATCTTCAAAAGTGTCTCCAGACGGACTTTCCAGGGAAGAAAAGACAACGTTTGTCCTATAAAAGCTTTTTTAGTGTTGTTCTCAATCATAAAAAAGTAAAACTTTGTCATAAAAAAAGATTAAAAACAAAGTAGCAGATATGAAATCAAAGACTAAGATTTGCATTTGTTTTGTGAGGGTGAAAGCTCGTCTAATGCGATCCATTAAAGGTTTTCCCAGCCATTGTAAGCCTAATACCAGAGAGCTCTCCAGTCTTTAGTCTGGCTTCAGCCTGCAGGCTGGGACAGCTCTGCATGGCTGCAGGCTCAGACTGCGCATGCAACCAGAACCCGCCAATAAAAGTGGATTGAGCATTGTTTGACATCCAATATGAATTCAGCAGCGGCGCTCCCTGCCAGGGCATGACTCACATTTATGGACGTCGCCCTGAGACGTTTTATCACTCCTGGAAGAGATGTAAAACAGATTATTGCATCTCATTCTTTCTCCTGCCTGATCATGGCAGCGATCTCACATCTTCTCTGCAGGACTTGAGCCTCACTGATGTGGGTTCTCCCGTCCTAATCCCAATCACATCAAGAGAAGAAAAGGGATTTATCCAGGGTTCAATCTGGATCCAAGCAAAGCAGGAATTTGATGCTCATTTCTTTCCCTTCAGTCGCAGGATTTCACAGGTAGATTTTTGTCTCAACCTGAATCCAACATCAGAACCAAAGTGAGGAGGCCGTGTGTGAAAATTCCAAAGCAATCAAAGGTGGAATCAATCACATTTGCAAACATGGGTGAGCAGGTTTCTTCGGATGTCGACATGACTTTAAGACAAAAAACAGCAGAAATATTTGGTAAGAACAATCTGGAAAGGGTCAAAAGGCTATTTTCGTTTCACAGTGAAAGAGACTATTCATGAGAGCAGATCGCTCTTTCCAGGAATGGACTTTCCAGAAAGTTCACTCTATGGTCAAAGTGTTCGATGCCCAGAACAAAAAGTCAGAAAGATCCAGGAGGAGCAAGTTCAAGTCCTCAGAGTTCAGAAAGATTTCAGAACGTTTGGCAGTGCAGTCCAGTTTCAGGCTGTAGCAACTCTCTGTGGACAGAAAAGACCAAAAAGAAGAAAGGATTTTGGCCAACACTTGATAGAAGAACCAGAACAAACATTACATGCCTGTGACAAACACAAGGGGGGAGTGTGATGAAAAACTGCCAAAAAGCACAAGATGACATGATAGACCTGATGTGGACCTGCTGATAATTACAGCTGTGAGCGCCGTTGGATGTCCTGCAGGCGCTATACCCCCCCTCCACTGGCTGCTACTCGCCCCTCACTCTCTCCTTTACCCCCGCACCGCCACACCGATGAAAGCTGCACCTGACAAATTCATTCAAAAAGAACACTTTTTTTCAAAATGGCTGCTTTTCTGTTAGTTTATCTCCATAGCAACCATTTTATTTTTTGTTTCCCTGGGGGTGACGAACACATCTATGCCATTTTTATAAGAATTGACTAAAGTAAATTTTTGGATTTCCTTAGCGACTGAGGTTTCTATTAACCACTCCCACATTTTTTAATATTTCCATATCATGTGTCATATCATTTCGTTCAGCTTGAACCAGAGATTCATTTATCAACTTATTGAAATATTTTGGTTAAAAAAATGTGTATCAGAAAGGGAAACATCACTTTTGCTAGCTTGTCATGCTAACGTCTAAAGTTTATATCCTACATTTTTTCGCTAAGGAGCTCGAGAAGCTTGGAGGCAATAGATTGAAATCCTTAGGAGGAGTTTAAATTTGTAGCTGGTGCCAATGAGAATTTTTTTTTTTTAATCTAGAAGATTCAAGATGGCGGCCCTTTCCTGAGGTCAAAGGTCAACAAAATTCTAGTTGTGATTGTAGATTGAACCTTGTAGAATTAAATTTAATAGAGATCGCTCATACAAAAGGTTTATTTTATCTTATTGTGGGAAAATCTGCAAATTTAACAGTTGACCACAAAATAGCTGCCATGTCATAGGTCCTGTGGCCATCCCATAATAGTTCAAAAACTCCCTTTGGATATCCTTTTTTTGTTTGTTTTTTGTTTTTTTTAATGGTTTGTACCGCTGTGATGTCATCAGTCCTTTGGGAAGGACGTTCTCCATGTCAAAAAGTATTTTTGAAAATCATTCTTTGAATAGAAGAGACTGATTCAATTGTTAATTAAAAATCTAACAAAGAGCCAACAGGTGTCAAACACAGGGGTGGGAGGATGATGATTTGGGTTCGCCGTGAGTTTTGCCTCAACACCATTGAGTGATCATAGGGGTTTGGTGCACATTTGACACATTTCATTCAAACGTAGTTTGATGTAGTCTATGGACTGGCTGACAAAAGCAGCTTTACTTCTTTGTGTCGTGGGAAAAACATAAAACATGAGGGCTGGATGGGTGGAAAAAGTGAAACACGCACAAAAGCAGATCTGAACAAAGGATGACCGATAATGAACTAGAATGGAAAGATGAAACTGTTGCTACTCTCCTGGTGTCAACATCAAAACCAGTTTGAATTCCGTCGAAATGTTTACAGCTTGTTTACATCAGCTGGGAACAAGTTTACACTCATTTCCACCAAAAGTAGCCAATGGCAGATTTCCAAAGCTTCAACATGACTTTTATCCTAAATATTTCCTGAACTTCTTCAGCGTTTCTCTCTGTGCTTACAAACACGTTTGGGTTCTGTCCCGGCCCTCTCCTGAGACGGAACCCTATCTGATTCAGCAGGACGGAGAGGGGCATTAAGACGGTTCCAGTCAGTGTTTGGAGTCAGACATCCTGTCCCTTCCACTCCCTGCCAAACTCATTAAGAAACTCTTTTCTAATATTAGACGGTCTTTCATACGAAGCAATTAAAGCATTCCTGTTTTCTGGAGCACAGCCGTCTGTTACATGATCACGACCCAGCGGTCCAAACGGATCAGCATTCAGGATCTGATTTTGTCCTGACGTAAATTCATCATTTTCAAAGATGGAAATGTGAGAAGTCGAAGCGTTTTTGCAGAGGAACTCTGTTAGACCGAGCTGGGAAGAGTTCCTGAACTCAAACGACTTTCAATAAAAAAATAGAGTTGTCCGATTCAAAAATGTGGATGAAGATTAAAGGATTCTTGAGAAATATTTCATGACTCAGCAGAAATGTTGCTGTCTCCAATACAGGCAATTTGAAGCTGTTTTAAAGAATTCCTTAAAGATCCACCCCGATGAAAATTGTCTTTTTTAAATATTTTTTTAATATCTATAAAAGACACAAGGGCTTTGATTTTATCATTTACAGTTATGGTGACGTACAGGTATCTATACTTCAATACCTTAGTATCAATACTTCCAACAATACTGAGTAATAGTTTATTTATTCTCTACAGTCTATGGGAGTTTGGCTTCAACAGCCAATCACAGACAAGAGGGTTCATGCTGATTGGTCTAGATTCTATCCAATCAAGTGTCTCTACTACATAAAATTTTATCAATGCCAAAAGAAAGAATACATTATTTTTGAAATGATTAAAAATTAACTTTTCTTCTGCCGAAGAGGCAAAATAGAGGGTCAAAGAGCAGACGCCATGTTGGATACATATGGTGATTTGATTGGATAGAATGTAGACCAATCAGAAGGCTGTTTGGGGCTCAAATTTCATAATTAAGTGAAACTTATAGACACAAAATCAAAGATAGGGAGAAAGTGAGATGAGACACTACAGCCCCTAAAGCAGGGGTGTCAAACTCAGTCGCACAGGGGGGCAAAATCCAAAACATACCTTAGATCACGGGACACAAGATACACATTTACTGAACTCATAAAAAAACAAACATGTTAAAACTTTTAAAAAGTAACTTTAACATAAATATGAGTTAAAAAAAAGACAAGAATATTATTCCAGAATAAATCAACTAAAACCTTAAATAACTTTCAATATTTTAGTCTCCATAGTAATATACGTATTATGTTAAAATTATACATTGTTGCTTCAATATGTTTGCAAGATAACGTTCGGCCATTTTGTAATAATAGTGTAAAATGATGTGGAGGGCCGGATCCGGCCCCCGGGCGTTGACAAGTCACTGCTTTATTTTTTTAAATAAAAGAACCAGATAGCAACCTGTGCTCACCAGACAGCAAGCAGAAAAAAACACATATTTTGTAATAAAAAAAATAACATTGTAACCGGTGCTCACCAGATAGCAACCGATTCACCAGATAGCAACCGGTGCTCACCAGATAGCAACCGGTGCTCAACAGATAGCAACCGGTGCTCACCAGATAGCAACCGGTGCTCAACAGATAGCAACCGATGCTCACCAGATAGCAACCGGTGCTCACCAGATAGCAACCGGTGCTCACCAGATAGCAACCAGTGCTCACCAGATAGCAACCAGTGCTCAACAGATAGCAACCAGTGCTCAACAGATAGCAACCGGTTCACCAGATAGCAACCAGTGTTCACCAGATGGCAACCAGTGCTCACCAGATAGCAACCAGTGCTCACCAGATAGCAACCGGTGCTCACCAGATAGCAACCGGTGATCACCAGATAGCAACCGGTTCACCAGATAGCAACC
>NC_050523.1:4071233-4084743 GCF_002922805.2 Oryzias melastigma
CCAGATAGCAACCGGTGCTCACCAGATGGCAACCAGTGCTCACCAGATAGCAACCAGTGCTCACCAGATAGCAACCGGTTCACCAGATAGCAACCAGTGCTCACCAGATAGCAACCGATTCACCAGATAGCAACCGGTGCTCACCAGATATCAACCGGTTCACCAGATAGCAACCGGTTCACCAGATAGCAACCGGTGCTCACCAGATACTAGCTGGTGAGCACCAGATAGCAAAAAGAAATTTTGCTTTTTTGAAAGCAAAAAAAAATGTTTTTGAAACAAAAAATAATATTTTTATTTTTTCTCAAGATTCATTTGTAAAACGTAACATTTTGTTTGATTTTTAGGACATTTTGATCTCAAAACTGTGACTTTGCTAGTAATATCACAAAAATCACTTCAATCAAACCACCCGGTGTTTATCCGCTGAACTGATCCGGTTAGTTTTGTTCTAAATCAGCCTTTGGTTGAAAGTGTTGCCTCGTCTTCTGTGGAGATTAAATCATTGTGATGATTTCAACTTTTCCTGCTTCTGTCGGCATTTTCGTCAGGTATCTTCAGTCACCGGTATAAAATCTTCTGAGCGCTCGCTGTTCAGTAACTGGAAAGCAGATATTGATTCGTATTCCAGTTACTAAGAAATACGCTGACTTCAAGTGCTCATTGTAAAAAATGTTCAAGCCCTCCGTCGTTTGCATTTCCCCCCTGCAGCAAACTGCTCTTAAATCGCTGCAACGTGGAGCGACGCCTCCACGCAGAATCTGATTACCACAGTTCTGAATGACTTGTCCTGAAACCCCAATCAATTCTTGTACACTTTCAGGCCCGGTTCCTCAGAAAAACAGGTTTTCATGAACGGATTGAGGAGATAACGGAAGCTTTCGTGGGAAGAACGCCTGGCATTTGCCTCATCTGATAACCTGAATCTTGATTGAACCTTCAAATGGATAATGTGAGCGAGAGGCTTTTCGGCACAAATCCTCTGGGAACATTGGGCCATGTTCTTGTCAACAAGCGCGGTGACTCATCCATTAAAGAAAAGTGCTTCCTGCAAGCGCAGTCCAAAATAGCCCCTGATTATTATTATTACCACAAGCTCTACAGGTTATTCAAGGCTTCTGGCAGAAAACCTTGATCCATATGGATGGATTTATAGCTGCGTGCGATAAGAATGGATGTCTTTTGGACTATATGTTCCGTTTGACCATAACAGGAAGCAGTTGAGGTGCTTCAAAGTCCAATGAAAGCTCTGGAAAGTTGGAAACACCCGAGTGAATCTGGGTGAAGCAGTGATTTGGGTTTGACTCCTGAATGAATGGACACATTCAAGCGTTTGGATGTCACATGCAAACATCACAATGCTTGCTTAGTAACCCAAACGGAGAGGCCTGCAGTAAAGATAGCTCAGGGACAAGACGAGAAGTGCAGCTGCTTAAAGACAAACTCTGATGAGCATTTTTCTGATAATGGAGGACGTTTATTTAGAAAAAAAGCTTAAAACTGCATTTGTGAGTATTTTGTTGCCCTGGGACAGACTGGTCGGGGTGTACCTACCATGAACCGACAGCAGTCAGACACTGACATCTCCGTGACCTCAATAGGGATACAGTGGGTGAAGTCCCTCTCCGATCATCTTGTGGTCTATTGTGAAACCATTTCCAGTGCTCAGTTAGCTTTGTGTTTGTGATGATTTTAAAAGGGTATGTCCGGGATATACCCTGCCTTCGCACAACAGTTGCAGGCATGGCAAGGGAGTCAAGTTTCAACAATAAGTCAATGTAAAGACGCGATATAATGCAATGCGATTTGGCCGCCGGGCGCGGCAAGCTTGATGTGGCGCGTCAACCAATCAAGGACTCAGTTTTGGGCACCTGACATTTTCAGTGACTAGATCAAAGGGTAGAAAACGAGCTTCAGTATGGCGGTTCGAAGCGAGGATTTTTGTCCTGAGCTTCCGTCCATTTTTCTAAGCCCGCGGGGGCCACTGGAGACTGTCCAAGTTACTTTTGGGCGAAGGCAGGATGCACCCTAAACTGGTCACCAGCTTGTCCCAGAACCCACAGCTCTGGATCGACAGCTACGCTGGCTAGCTGTTCATGTGGACAGCTTGGCAAGCTAGCGAGCTCCACTCCCCAGGCTTCAGCAGAGCCAAAAGCAATCGCTGCTGCCCAGGTACCGGGCAGAGCTAGCGAGGTCTACTGGCCAGGCTGCGGGTCTCTAGATAGCAGCGATCGCTATGCTAGGCAGTTAGCTGCTCGGCAGCCTGGCGAGCCACCATGGGTTACTTTCTGGCACACACAATCATTCATAGGCTTATGTTTTTTTTCTTATTTTATCAAGACTGAGCATGACCTCTTTTATAAAGATATGAAAGATCTGGTGAACCCAGACATGGTAAATGGTAAAATGGCGTATACTTGTATAGCGCTTTCTACCCTCCTTCGAGGGCCCAAAGCGCTTCACAGTCACAGACCCATTCACCCATTCACGCGCACATTCACACACTGGTGGTGGCTCCGCTGCCGAACACTGGCGCCAACCTCCCACCAGAGGCAATTCGAGGTTCAGTGTCTTGCCCAAGGACACTTCGACACATGGGCGGGCAAGGCGGAGTCGAACCCGCTCACTTCTGATCAGGAGTCGACCGCCCTACCACTGCACCACGGCCGCCCCATACATGACACAGTGTTTGCCGACATCTCAGTAGAACTCTCCAAAACCTATAAACCCAAGATTCTCTCTCAACATCATCCATGTTTTCCATAATAACGAATGAACAACTTTGGCGGTTGCTCCACGGTGTCGAGGCTAAAGCAGTAAATTGGACGCGTCAAAAGAGAAGCTGCAGACGCAAACTTGATGCGCCTTAAACAGACTCCAGCAGTAGAGGAAAATCGATTCTGCGATATATCAAGGCAAAGCGGGCCAAAGGTCTGCTGAACTTTAGAGCTTTGGATTCTAGTTCAAAGACCAGATGGGTGAGAGTGATGTGTACAACGCTCTAGAAGAAGATCGGCGCCGAGGTGATGAGCGGTGAAACCCGTGTTTACTTCTGAGTGTGAGAAAACGGAGCTGCAGTGAAGACTGTCATGTAAATAAAGCACATTTCAATGAAAGAAGTATTAGTTATCTTTTCTAAGTCATACTTTCTTTAAAAAAAGGGAAAATTGTTCTGGTACAGTTTTAGAATGTATTGCGGTACGTATAGTGTAGAGGTCGGCAACCTTTAACAGTGAAAGTTATTTAGGCTCATTTTCTACTGATCAAAACCTAGAAGGAGCCGCAAAGTCGTACTTTAGCCTTTAGGACATTTGGATTAGCATTCATGATCATATTTATAAAAAAAGAAGAAGTGTCTCTTTTGCTGGGTTTTGTTATTTTAGTTTGGGGTTGGTAGTCTTAGTTTTTGGGCTTTGTTTATTCATTTTCTTTAGGTAGTTTGGGGTTGGACCTTGGTAGTCTTAGTTTTTAGGCTTTGTTTATTCGTTTTCTTTAGGTAGTTTGGGGTTGGACCTTGGTAGTCTTTATTTTTTAGGCTTTGTTTATTCGTTTTCTTTTGGTAGTTTGGGGTTGGATCTTGGTAGTCTTAGTTTTTAGGCTTTGTTTATTCATTTTCTTTAGGTAGTTTGGGGTTGGACCTTGGTAGTCTTTATTTTTTAGGCTTTGTTTATTCATTTTCTTTTGGTAGTTTGGGGTTGGATCTTGGTAGTCTTAGTTTTTAGGCTTTGTTTATTCGTTTTCTTTTTGTAGTTTGGGGTTGGACCTTGGTAGTCTTAGTTTTTAGGCTTTGTTTATTCGTTTTCTTTAGGTAGTTTGGTTCGGCAGCCATTAGCAGAGAGCTGCTGACTCCGACGGTAGACATGGCTGGATCAGCATTATCCATATCGCCAGACTCTTGCCAATACACGCCCCAATCCAGCAGCCCTAAGATCCTGAAAGGGATCATCTGTAGTAAAAACAGTGATTCTTTATTATGATTATTGTGTTTTTAATACGTTCTTGTGGTATCTTTCTCATGATGGTGGACATATATAAAGAGAATTAGGTTTAAATTTAATCTCTGAGTTTTCTTTGTAGTGAGACAGGCTTTTAACCTGTCCAGAGTGTACCCCATCTTCCCCCAACAGCAGCTGGGACAGACTCCGGGACACCATTCGGAAACTTTATCCCGTTCATATATCAGAATAGAGCAGGAGTGTCAAACTCAATCGCACAGGGGGTCAAAATGCAAAACACAACTTTGGTCGCGGGCTGAACCGGATAAACATTTATTAAACACACTGAAATTTTTACACCAAACCTTTTCTATCTGCGAGGATACGTGCTCGCATCAGGCACTGACAGTCCAGTGTGAACACTAAAAGTTCAAGAACCGCCGTTCAATGTGGAACAATGGCTTCACATTTATCTGCCCTTCTCTTCTTGAAAAATCAGATCCTGCACCTCTTCTGAAAAGTATTGCTTTTTCAGAGAGCAGCCGATCATTGAACCATCGATCCGGAGCGAGCTCAGCTTCGCTGCACGTGTGCACCAGCGTGTGCACCAGCGTGTGCTGCAGCTCACAGCCATGAAATGTGTAAATGAAGCTTTTATGAGTGCACATTCCTCAAGCCAGCGCGCTTCCAGAGAACAGCGTTCTGAATCTTTCTGAAACACTGCAGGCCAGAGGTAATGAGAGAGTGAACACGTCTCCACCAAGCTGATTACTGCACAGGCCTCTAATCTGTGAACATCTGCAGCCTGACTGCTCTGTCGTCACCGGTCGCCGCGGCGTGAGAATTCTGCCAGCAGCAGATTTGTCTACTTTCGTTTGGAGCGGACGACCGCGGTCCAGACCCGGACGCGGCGCTGCTCAAGTTCAGCGCCGTGACAAGGTCGATAATAAAGCCATCTTGATCAGGCTTAATTCAAAAATAATCTGTGACTCACTGTACGGCTGTCAGCCCAGCATTATATCAAGAACGCCATTGGCCGGTCCGGCACGTCAAACCATCAGCTGAACAGGAAGATGCTTCCGCTGTTCTTCTCCTCTGCAGAGTCTGAAAGTCATTTAAATGAGACAAATGTGTGTAAACATGTGATAATACATTCAGTAATGCAGGCTGTATTTAGGGCAGTCACACTTTCTGTGTCAACTTTGCTTTTTCATTCATGAAAATAAACTTTAGCTAAGTGTTTTTGTGATAAAAAAGGTGTTTTTTTAACTATCTTTTCATTGAAAAGGAAAAAAAGTTTCTATTTTTTGCTGTATTTCACTTGTGAAAAGAATAAAATGGTTTTAAGAAGTATTGTGCAGTTAAAATAACACTTTTAAATAACACTAACTAACAAAATTCTTCCGTGCACTGAAAAAAGTAAAACGATTAGTTTCAATAAAAATACTTTTTTGAGTAAAATTTTTAATTTTAGAAAGACTAATGTTTTTACTTTTTTATGTTATATGCAACATTACACCTTTTTGGGCACTCCAGGTTGCCTTACAGGTAAAAAAAATCAAATATAAAGTATATTTACAAGAATAAAACGGTAGTTGAATTCATAAAGACGATCAAATGAAGCCACATCAGCTGCTCTAGCACACAATCTTCCTCCGTCTGGGTCGAGCATCCCTGCCGCTCCGATGGGACATTTTCTGCAGGTTTGCATCAAACAGGCTCTCATTGTTGCTCCGGCTCCAGATCCTGAGCTGATGAAATCAGCAGCTGTAATCTGTGTGTTCCTGTGACTGCTAAGACTGCGCCATGCTGGCAGATCAGGCAGGCAAATCCAGTCTGCTCCAATTATGAAGCCCAGCACTTTACTCCACTTAAGTGCATTACTCTCTAATCAGTGCGTGGCTGTACTTGTTAGAGCATGACCTCCTCTAATTTTTATGAACAAAGGTAAAAGTTTCTGGTGAAGCAATCATGTTTTTAATCTTCATCGAACATTTGAGCAAACCTCATGCTGTTTGGAATCGCTCCACAGTTCCAGTTAAAACTAAAACTTCTTATTTAGGAGGATTTCTACTATATGTTTAGTAATTATAAAAGAATCACAGCAAAATGTTTAAGCGGAAAATTTCTGAAATTTAAAGCTAAATAAAGACCCACTTTTGCTTTGAGAAACGGTTATTAATACAGGAAAAATATTAAAATGTTCTAGCATCTCATAAAAACCAAGAAGCTAAAGAAAATTATATTTTATATGGCAAAAATACTCTAATTGACCCCCTATCAGTTAATACTTTTGAGTTTTTTTTAACTATTATTATTTCTGACTTCCAAGTGAAAAAAATAAAGAATGGTTCATTTAAATCAGGAGTGTCAAACTCAATCACACAGGGAGCCGAAATCCAAAACACACTTTAGGCCCTGAGCCGAACAGGATAAACATTAATTGAACACTCTAAAACTACTTTTTTAAAACGTTAAAACCATAACTTTTTAACATTACTATGAATAAAAAGGGAGAGAAATTATTCTAGAATAAATCAACTTAAACTTATACAAATATTTTACTCTCCATAAAAGTATATTTTGTCAAAAAGATAATATCGGGGCATCAATAACAATAAAATAAAATGATCTGGAGGGCCGGATCCGGCCCCCGGGCCTCGACTTTGACACGAGATTCAAATGCTGAGTTGTCTGTAATCATGGGTCCTGCTAAAGTCTTTGGAATTAGAATTAAATGTTACTAAAATGTAAATTTTCCAAATTTCTTTAAAAAAATAAATAGAGTCTTTAAATGTTGACGTTAGTCCTGGCTGCTAATAGTCATCTACGTTAGCTCGCTGCTGCTAGCGCTTGGAAAATACTTACCAATGTTGGTTTTTATGTGTCATGAAATAACAAAACTCAATACTTAACGTTTAAATCTAAACTTAAGTGTGTCAGAGAACATCAGAGTGAAGAGACGCGCTGGGAATTGTAGTTTTTGGTGGATTAAAAAAACGTTTTCTGGGGTTGTTGGTAGATTAAAGAAACATCACTATATTTGAAACAGAAGAATAAGATTATAAGTAAGGAGTAAATAAAGATAATATTTGCCTGGGTTTCAGAACATCTGAAAGGCCGGACCACAACAAATACAGATTTCTGTTCTTTGCATCCTCACTGGATGGCAGCTGGGATTCATTCCAACAAGTTCTTTTTTTGATTTCTGCAATAAAAAAAAAAAAAAAAAAAAAAAATCAAAGCGATGATTGATGACATTTATGACTTATCAAGTAATGACTTACAAGTTTTTTAAAAAAAAAAAGAGTTTTCTTTTTTAAAAACACACATTTTAATGTTTATTTGATGAAATCTGAGCGGTAAGAGTTGCTGCAAAAGTGACAAACATGAGGGATGAGGCTGCATCCATGCAGGCTGAAACAGCTGTCTTTGGGCAGATGTTCTGGCTTTCTTCTGTGTCTCATAGAAGATGCATCATCTGAAGACAGTCGGGGTTTAAATAATGAATCATGGGACACAGTGGGAGGGTCACTGAAGATCCTGCTGGCGTGGAGCTCAGGCGCAGCAGAGATGCAGAATCGAAACGCAAAAGCGTAAATGTAGTAATTGTAATAAACGACACCTCTGAAGCTTCTGTTTTATTCTTTATAACATTTTCTATGAGCTCTCTAAACTTTGAAAAGGGATTCCAATTAGAGAAATATTCACTTTTTATTTTAGGAAAACAATTTTGTGGAGTTTTATGCATTGAATAAAAAAAAAACTAACAAATATTCCCGGAAATACGGCTTTGATGGGATTCCCTCTTCCAAGTCTTTCATTTTTAAACTGTCCGGTTCTTCCTTTGATTCCACTGGAGGCATCACAAAAACAAAAAAATAATAATTTATCGTTAAATATGAGTAAAAACGGAGAGAAAGGCGGAGCAAAGGTACTTCTGAGGCGGAGCATGCACGGTTCAGAGGCGTAGCAAAGATCCCCAAAGGCGTAGCAAAGATGCCACAGAGGCGGAGCAAATATGGCTCAGAGGCGGAGCAAAGACGGCTGAGAGGCGGAGCATGGACAGTTCAGAGGCGGAGCAAAGATTTAAAGGCAGAGCAAAGATGCCACAAAGATGGAGCAAATAGGGTTCAAGGCGGAGCAAAGACGCCTGAGAGGCGGAGCAATGACATAGAGGTGGAGCAATGACATAGAGGCGGAGCACTGTCACCTGAGAGGTGAAACAACTATGCCTCAGAGGCGGAGCTAATATTTTTCTCAGAGGCGGAGCAACTATGTCACAAAGGTGGAGCAAAGTAGTATCAGTGGCTGAAAGAAATCCTCCTAGAGGTGGAGCTAAGAAGGCGCGGAGGCGGAGCCTTGATGGCTCTTAGGTAGAACTAAGTCGTCCCAGACGCGGACCAAAGACACCTCAGATATGGAACAAAATCATCTGAGAGGAAAACAAAGTGGCGCTGGAGGTGGAGCTAAGATGTTTTAGAGGCGGAGTAAAGATTGCTCTGAAATCGAGGTAAGACAACTTATTGACGGAACAAAGACAAAGTTGCAACTTTAAACCAAAACAGCGTAAAATGTAATAAGGTCAATCTGTATTCCAAACGAGAGGAAGATCGTCCGTAAATAAAACATTAGTGGTCCATATCAGCTTCTTTGAGGAACACCACAATTTTGGCCAAAAAAACTTTATTTATAGCGGTTCTGTACACATGGTTGGAATGATTGAACTTATCTCCATTAATAAAAAAATACATACTTTGATACTGAAGGTCTGTTGGGATGTTGCATCATGCTAACATGCTTCTGTTTGGTGCAGTGGGATTCATGTGTTGTCTTTCTTTTCCACTCACCTCCAGGGGAGCTGGAGAGATTTCAGATTCCAGGTGGCTCGACTGCGTTACTGTTCTTGGCAGTGGACCTCGCCTCTGGCTTGTCTCGCGCTCCCAGCTATTCAAAGAAGTAGTTGTAGTTCGATAAGCTAATTCTTCTTTAACAGTCCTAGTACATCGTCTGTGTGTCCTGGGACAGGATCCCATGTGGACATCCTGATGTTTATATATGTTTTTAGGAGTTTTTCTTACCGAGAAGGATGGACTAAGATCAGGGATGCTCAGTTTAATATTTATATTTTATGACCGACATTCTGGTTTTGTACAAGTACCGTTGTGAAGCCAACTGTGGTATTGAGCTACACAAATAAAATAGGATTTAATTGAACATTCTAGGTTTTCACGTGTGTTTCATCTTTGGTGGTGCTTCTTCATTACTAATTCTGCTTTTATGAGGACAAAAATGTAAGTTTAAAAACAAACAATATTTAAAGCTGTTAGAATATTCATGGCTAATCTAAAATATTCAATAGATTAGAGCTAAGAATAGTACGTTAGAGGATACATGTATCAAAGTGAAGGCCCGGGGGTCTGATTGGACCCTCCCACTAATTATGTCCGGCCCTCCAGATCATTTTATTTTATTGTTATTAATGTTATCTTGCACATATTTTATTTCTTATTTATTATTATTATTTAGGGTTTAAGTTGTTTTATTCCGGAATAATATTCCTGCCTTTTTATTGTTTATTACTAGGTTAAAAATTTGCGGTTTTAAAGTGAAAAAAAAGTATTCTGCTGGCTTTTTTGACTATTTTTGGCATTTACTACGATTTTTTTAGGCTATTTTAAAGTTTGGGTATTTCAGCTAAATGCTAACAGTTTTGGCTAATTCAGTTTTTTTTTACGTTTTCTTTTTTTTTTGTCCATTTTGGAGTTTAGTTAATATTTCAGTTACATGCCAGCTGTTTTGGCTAATTTAGGCTTTTTTGTTGTTGTTGTTGTTGTTGTTGTCTAGGCTGTTTTGAAGTTTAGCTAAAATTTCAACTACTTGCTAGCTGTTTTAACTAATTTAGCTTTTTTTCCTTTTTTTCATCCGTTTTAGTTTTTAGCAAATATTACAGCTACACACTAGTTGTTATTATATATAATTAATAAAAAAAATGTTTTAAAGTTTTAAAAATTTCTAGATTTTTGGACTATTTTGGCATTTACGAAGATTTTTTAGGTTATTTTGGAGTTTAAGTAATATTGCAGCTACATGCTAGTAGGGCTGGGAATCACTGGGTACCTCACGATACGATACGATACGCGATACATGGCTCACGATATCGATAATATCGCGATACTGCGATCATTGGTAAAAATACTCTCTAATAACTAGCATTATATAGAAAAACATGTTTTTTTCGGGAAAATATATCCCCATTTATCATTTTTAGCTTAAACACAATCATAATAAACAACTTTTCTTATTTTGTGCAACAAATTATAGACACTTTTGTGCAACATTGCTGAAATCACTAATACTGTCTTTGACAAACATTGACAACAACTGAATTGGAATTATCTGTCAGATTCAATGTTAACAATAGTAAACATGATCAGCAGTGACACTACTTAGTGCAGAATTGTTGTAAACAGAACAAAAATTAAATAATTCAAGTAGTGACAGCTATCTACCTCCAAAAGAACGTCACACCAAAGGATGATGAATATAATGTTTTACAGCCTCTCTCAAAATTGACCTAATTTTTTGTGCACTTTTCTCTCACTTGAAAAGGGCTGAGCATCCAAAAATAAAGGCTGATTTACTCAGACTGTTACTTGAGATTATTTTTCCAATTTTTATCATTTTTCCATTTGGTCAGTCAGCAGTCAATAGGTAAAATCCTTAAAACACACATAATAATGGCAATAAATATAATTTTAAGTGCTTCAATTAATTAGCATTCTCCCTAATTTTACAGTGAATTCATGTACTTTAGTTTAATTACATTTAAATTTAACTTCATACATCAAATCCTGCTTTTTTATTTAAGAATTACTTTAAAATTAACATTAGCAACAAGTAATTACATTGTTTGAAAACGTCACATTATAAATTTACCAAAGTTACACCGTACAGCAGCAGGTTAAACATTGAAGTGCACGAAAGCGAAAATACCGACGGTCCTTGAAGTGTACACAGACAACTGCGAAGCACGCGCTCAGTTTCCACAGCAAACAGGAAGTAAGTGATCGCTGACATTCTAGCGCTCAGACAAAGTCACTTCTTACCGGGTGGATCTCCTACAGATGGATGATGAATGCTGACAGGTAGGCATGCTTCACACACGCGCTACAGAGCCTGAATCTCACCGGTGCTTCTCCAGGATGAGCGCGTGCATCGCTATTAAAAGTCCGACGCAGCGTGCGCCCATAGTTCCGGCGTGTGACTCAGACGCTCAGCCTCTTTAAATGAAAATATAATATCGATACTTGGTGAGAACCCATCGAGAATCGATCGCAGGACTAAATATCGCGATATATCGCAATATCGATAGTTTGGCACACCCCTACATGCTAGCAGTTTTAGCTAATTTCGTTTTTTTCGTTTTATTAGACTAATTTGAAGTTTAACTATTTTTTCAGCTTCATGTTAGCTGTCTTGACTAACCTAAGTTTGTTTTTATTTTTTAGGCTAATTTGGCTAATTTTAGCTAATATTTAAGCCGACTATCAGCTTCACTGATTTCAGCTATCAACTTCAGCATCTTCAGCAGCCAAATTCAGCTTACAGCATCACACCAGCATGTTTGTAGGTAATGCTATATATCTAGTTCATAATCATGTTAAAAAGTTACGGTTTTAAAGTTTTAAAAATGTCGTTTTAAAGAGTTCTATAAATGTTGCTGTTCCTGTGACCTAAGATGTGTTTTGGATTTTGGCCCCTTGTGTGATTGAGTTTGACACTCTAGAGGCATAAAAACCTACAGAAGCTTCTTTTGAACTAAACTCTCCCTGTAAATATAGGTTTGGGTCAAAGTCGTGGTGTTCCAAAGCTGTCAGAGATTACAGATTCCCTTCTTTTGAAGATGCATTCAGGTGACTCAGGAAAACTCCATTCTGCTCGTCAGCGGCCACAGTAAAGTTCCATGAACACTTTTGGAAACCACTCAGCCCGAAAGGTCTCTTTTGATGCTCTAGTTATCTGGGACAGCCTCAATCCTGCACTTATGCTAATCCATCCGTTGCAGGACGAGCCTGCAGCTGGTGCCTGTGACACGGGCCTGAACTAAAGCAGATTTCCAGTGATCTACAAACCCAGATGGCGTACGGGGTCTGAGCCCGGCCCTCTTACGCAAGTTCAGCCAGCTGTGGCTGTTGGGGCTGTGCGTGCAGAGAATGTGTTTACATAACGCTCATTGGGGTTTTGCACTTCACAGAGCAGGTCCTAAATAATCCAGAAACATGCAGACAGAATGCTTCTATTTTAAGCTTTTTCCTGGTGAATGGGGGAAGCGTCTGTACTGCCTTCTTCATGATTATTTAAAGAACTATTTCATGCAGAATTTTTTAAATACGAAGTATTATTGCAGCTTTTGTAGTTAACTTCACTTCTGCAGGTCAAATGAAAATCTAAAATCAAAATACCGACTTTCAATCGTTGTGGATGTAAATAAAGATCTTTCCCCTTGGAGAGTTTCAGGTGCTGCTTTCATTTGAGAACTCATTAATGCGCCTCTCCCCATTCCTCCCCCCTCCCCGGCTTTTCCTGAGGCAGGGAATCAGGGGCTGATCTGTGCTAAGTCTTGGACGCTAAATCCCACTCAGACGCTCAATAATGCGCTCGGTGTGGGACCACACTGGGGTCATGTCACTCATCCGAGCCCAGACCGCGGCGATGCGTCTGCCAGGGGGCTCTGCTTCACCCCCATCGTCCTCTTCATCCTCTTTTTTCCTTCTTAACCCTTGACTCCAAGCTCAGCCCCATGTTTGACCTTTCACACTCATTCGCGCTGCAGCAGGAAGAGGGATTACCAATCAGCTGTGCTGGAGAGTTGTCTTTTTTATTGCTGACATCACTTTAATTAGAATCAATAAACTCCTGAATGATGACACGGCCAGAGCGTTCAGTTTTGCAGCTGTTCTGAACTGCAGTTTAACATCCGTCCACATTGAAGATGAATCTTTCTGCTGCTTTGGCTTTAAACATTTCATTCCCTGCAAACACTCTCTGAATATTCCTCTTTGCAGACGATGCAGCTCTCTCTTTTTCTAGTTTTCGGTCTTGTTTCCAGACATGTGTGGTCACGATAGCGTGCCGAGTTCCTGCTTTAAATAGCGGTTTTTAACCCACGTGAACCCACACTCAAGGCGCTTCACCTGCTCTGTCAGCTTTGTCTGCGGCGGCTTAGTGGCTGCACCTCGGGGTGGATTTTGGGATTGGTTCAAGTGTAAGATAGACGAGGTCGCCCTCGGTGATTAACTCGTTATCGTTTTACGACGGCACGCCTGTCAGATGAACGTTGGTTCTGCCTTCAGCAGACGAAGGAAGCAGCTTTTTCTACAAGAAATAGAAAACTTGGAAATGTTCTGTAGGAAGGAAAGAGTCGATTAGCTTTTGAGGACGATCCATACGGATGAAATCAGGATCAGCTTACAGTGAGCGAAGAAACAGGGTGAAAACTTGAAAAATAGACATTATAACTGAAAAGAATGTTTTAGAATTTGAAAAAGAATTTGAAATAAATCTTATAAAAA
>NC_050523.1:4084862-4085573 GCF_002922805.2 Oryzias melastigma
AGCTGCTGTTCAGCGAACGCCGAGCAAACAGTGTTTTCTGCTGCAGCCTTCAAACTCTTCGGGTTCTTCTTCAGCGCTGGAATCACATCAACCTGCCTGTAAAAGTGTTTGGTTTGTGGTTTCTGCATTTCAGTTTGGTGGTGACGCTCTTCTCTGCTCACACTCTTAAGGTTTTAAACATTCCTGTTCTTCTAGACCAGGGGGGTCAGACACAATCACAGGGGGACACCTTAGGTCATAAACATTTATGGAACACTCTAGAACTACATTTTTAAAACTTTAAAACTGTAACTTTTTATCATAATTCAAACTAGATATACAGCATTACCTGTGATGATGCTAGTGTGAATGCTGGAAGATGAATTTGATCACTAAAGATGCTGAAATTGATGGCTAAAAACATTGAAGCTGAAATCTAAAAACACTGAAGTTAATAGTCAGCTAAAATATGAGCTAAATGCCAAATTAGCCCAAAAAACAAACAAAAAATAAATAAACGAATAAATAAATAACAACTTAGGTTAGCCAAAACAGCTAGCATGTTGCTGAAAAAATAGTTAAACTTCAAAATATCCTTAAAAACAGAAAAAAGCCTAAATTGGCTAAAACAGCTAGCATGTACATATTAGCCTAACTCCAAATTAGCCTAATAGGCTTAAAAATGTGTGTTTGTCGTGGCTGAATGTGTGTTGTTCACTTAAGGTCAATCCG
>NC_050523.1:4085649-4090772 GCF_002922805.2 Oryzias melastigma
TTAAATTTACAATTTTAAATCTCGCAAATTTGCTAAAAAAAAGTCGTAACTGCTATATTACGAGAATAAAGTCGGATATTTATGACTTTAAAAGTCATAGGCTAAATTTATGACTTTTTATCGTATAAATTCAAGAGAGTTAAAGTCGTAAATTTATGAGAAAAAAACTCGTAAATTTACGAGATTAAAAGTCTTAAATTAATGAGCAAAAAAAACAAAGTTGTCTGTATATCAGAGTCGCACTTGAAGATGTAAGACGTGAGTATCTGGTGAAGATTTATTTCCAGATCGGTGTTAGAAACAAAGACATTCTGAACCTTTTGGAGATTCAAAGTCAAATTATTTCCGACTTATGTGTCGGTAGTGCGGAGTTTCATATATAGAAAAAAGACCTCAGAGATCCATGTTCACAGGACTCTATTTTACCCTTTCATTCAAATACCCAGAAGCCCTTTCACCACCCTACGTCATGTTTCTGACATGCGCAGAAACCAAAGGAGAATGTAAACAGAGCTCCGGACGCCTCCTTCTCCAAATCAAACGTCCCGTTTTAACACTAAACAACCACGAGAAATGACAAAAGTCTGTTACGTTAGCACAAGAACACTGAAAAGTCAGAAAACTAGTCCTCTTCAGACAGAAGCATCACAGAGTTGGAGGAGATCTGGTCTGTCGCGGAGGAAGAAATGACTGGAAGAGACATCTGCTTCTTTAACGGGATCTGCTGAGATCCTGCGAGCCACCATCAATGATTAAAACAAAACAAGAAACTTCCAAACATTTGTAATATTTTAAACATTCAGTTTACCTGATGAAATCCAAGACGTTTTTCACAGTTTGGTCGGTCTGCTTCAGCGCACGGCGTTCATTCGCTGGACTATGGGCTTGCTTCCACTTTAATAAATTTACGAGAAAAAAAGTCATACATTTATGAGATTTAAAGTAAGAATTTTACAAAACAAACTCATAATATTATTGTTTTTGTTTGTTTTTTGGTGGCCCACATACTCTGTCGTAACAAAACAGCTAGCGTGTAGCTGAAATATTGGCTAAACTCCAAAATATATTAAAAAGCTTGTTGAATGCCAATTTTTAAAACTTTAAAACTGTAACTTTTTAACATAGTTATGAAAAATAAAAACATCCAGGAATATTAGTCCAGAATAAATCAACGTAAACATTGAATAACTGTCAATATTTTACTCAACATAAAACAAAATATTGTCAAAATTATATAAGTTAAATATAAGTGCAAGATAACATCGGGCCATTGATAATGAAATAAAATTAATTGGAAAAACAAAAATATATTATATATATATATATATGTATATAGAAATATATCTCAATATGTCAGTCATGTACAAATATATTTTTGAATATATTTCAGTATATGGATGGTCAACAATTTTAAAAATATATATTTCTTATATAGCATATTTCAGTATATAAATCAATATATCCCAATATATGGATCGTATATTTCAATATTAGTTGGAGTATTTCAATATAATGATAAATATCACCTTCATATATGGAATATACTGTAAATATATTGTCGTTTCTTGTTTGACACGTGAACCACATGGGCACTGAGCTGTGTTTTAAAGGTAAATTGTTGCCAATTTTGTCACTTTTAGCCTTCATGAAACACTTTCACACAAGCTCTGTTTGTTTGTGACTCCGTTTGCTAAAGTACAAAAACTGACTTCCACACATCAAATATGAGAGAATGGGAGTTCCAGTCGAAGTCGTTCCAGCAGCAAGAAGAAAGCCGGGTTCAGTTCTGCCACATTGACTTTTATGCTTTCCATCTCATCTGGTGCATAACTTGATCCTAATTGTTTACAGTCCGACGTTTAATGGAGCCGTGTTCTTTGGATGTTCTGTCTCTTCCTCCTTCAGACCAACGCCCAGGACCAGAACAGGGAAGAGCCCGACTGTTTAAACACTCAACTGTCCTCAAACAGCTCCAAACCAAGAGATACTGTTGGTGAAGTCGCAGCGCGTCGGGACGCTCAATATTTACACAGGAACCACAAACGCGTCCAGGCAAACATCATCAGTTTGTGTTTAAGTACAGAGGACGCCATCGCTTGTGTTCTGCCACATAGGGAGGCACAACCCCACAATCTGCTGCATGAAAGTCGCCGTGTGTTTGTTGAAATAATGCTCCACTTTCACGAGTTGAAAAGCTGAAATCCTGCCCCCATCGTAACCTCCATAAGAGGCTGCTGTTGTGTTTAGGCAGGCTCCGCCCACGCCGGAAAATCTCTACGAGAGGCAGCTAAGAAGTCACAACCTTCCTGCGCCACAAATGAGCAGATCCAACCTGTAAAAATGAAATGGCAGGAGGACGGCTGTCACGTCTGGAACAGAAGGCCTCATTCTTTTCCTGAAGCTCCTCCCCCTGTGCGTGACGGCCCGGCGGCTGAGGACTCCAGCTCGGCCCCGAGCCATCCGTTGCAACATGAGATATGAGAGCGGGCTGGAGTCTTGGCTGCTCCCCAAGTCACAGAGTGTACTCGAACAAATTCCAGCAGCAGAGTTAATACAGAGTGGATTTATCTGCGTCTCCGATTGCACGGCGGAGCGGGAACAAGCCGTCTTCCCATCGCGGCGTCCACTACCTGCACTTTAGACCCGTTCTCATCCCCGAGTTTACACAGAAGCAGAAAGGCCTTCACTTTGACCTGTTGTGTCTGCGCCGACCTCATTTTCACTGCTGCTGTTGAGCAAGTTTGACAACTTTTAGACTGTTTTGTCTGGAGTTCTCCGTCGACCAAAACTTTGGTTTTTGTTTTGCCTTTTAGTGGAATCCTGAGTGCAAACGGCGGCCATGACACTGTCCTATCAGGTTTTTGTTTAGTTTGGATCTTACTTTGGTGCAACAAGTTAGAATTAGAAAATGACAAAACTTTTAGTGTGTTTTTTTTAGATTTGTTGCACAAATCCCCAAAAAGTTTAATATTTTAAAAGTGTCTTAAATGTGTCTCAAAGTATTCTCAAATCAGTTCCTGCAAGTGCAAGAATTTACTGTATTTTCTGCACTTTATAGTCAAAAAATAAGGTGCACTAAACCTTAAAGACCAATGAACATCGTGTTTTTAACATGTTCTTGTAGCACTTTTCCCATAATGGATAACATATTTAAAATAATTTAAGATTAAAACTGTGTTGTGGAGTATTCTGAGTGATCGGATGTTGGAAAAAGTTCAGGTTTTAGTGGGTCAAAGTCTTTCTCTGTTTAAATTCTACATCTGGGTCTAAACTGTACTGGATAGTTTTTTTTTTGCTATGCTAATGCTAGCTTGGGGTGGTGAGGTGCTACTTGCTAGTGGGAGAGAGTTTAAATAAAGGAATGCTGGGAAATTAGAGCAACTACCTACCTACAAGCAAATTTCTAATGAGGCTCTGCAGAAAATGTGTCCTAAAAAACAAAGTTTTTTTTGTATTTTAGCTAAAAACTCTATAATCATAATTAAAAGACAAATGGAAATAATTTTACAACAGAAAAAAATATAGCTGGAGTGAGACTTTAAGGCACAGTAAATAAGTTTAACTTTGTCCACATTAACTCTAGAACCTGTTTGTAACATGCTACATGTTAGCCACGTTAGCATATTCACAACACCTGAAACAACTTTGTTTGAAACACATCAAAACAGACTGATAGCATTAACTATGAGTATGGTTGTGTCCAAATTCCCCCCTAACTACTTAAAAACTAGATTTAAAAGGTAATTCGGACACAATCTCAACTTTTCTTTCGTTTTTCTAAACACCTGATATGACGTCAGCGATTTCACGAAGTGAAAATCGAATGAATAACAAACATTTCACGACGTTTATTGATGACTCCACTGTGTTCTAATGGTGAAAATGTGGACGGTTTATTCAAATATTACATTTAAACACGTTTTTTTTGTTCGAAATTATTCGACCACAATGCATTGTGGTCTATATCCGCTAATCTAGTGAGCATCAAAGGACGCTAGTTTTTTGCAAAGACTTCTGGGAAATTTTGAGCGCATTTGATTATGGAATTAGTGGATTTGGACAGAACTAGAAAATGGCGAACGCTCTATAACGTGCACTAAATAGTGATTGGGGGGATTTTGACACAACTTATGTTAGCACCTAAACTTGATAGTAACACATTAAAATAAATAAATTAAAAAAAAAAATCCCAGTCCGACACCATTAGCAAAACATTTGACGGCACCTCTTAAAAACTCTTCAACGTCAACCAGATTTAATCCATATATAGGGCGCTCCAGGTCATTTTTTGGGAAAAGAAATTAAGGCTTTTACCTCATTCCACAATCCGGGTGAATACATGATTCTGATTGGCTGCTGGCTGTGGATTGAAAAGTGATAATGCACGCCTCGTCGGGGATTATCACTTACTTAAATAGGATCATTTTAAGAATATAGTTGTTTTTATTGGAAACTCTTGGAAAAGTCGAGCTACTGTTGTGGTTTATTACATACGACATCTATGCTAACATAAACAAAATGTTTTCTCACTGTTAAAACTTTAAAAAATAATCTATTCAATGGAATCAGAAGACGAACAGAAAAGAAAAACAAATCTGCATCAAAGAATTTAGTTGAATATTAGTAATAATGCTCTTAAAAAACACACAATAATGGAAAAAGTCCCTAAAAGATGCTTAAACCCGTGAGGTCCTGCTAGCATCATTAGCATGAGCTAACTGTTCAAGTTTCAAAATGGAGTCTCGAAATCCTCTAAATAAGTTTGATTTTTGGGGGAGTTCTGGAATAACACGCATCATCAGTTTTGGCTGAAGCAAAACCAACGTACCAGCTTTTAAACACGGGGGAGGAGTGTTGATCATGTGGGCTTGATGTCAGAGAGTCTGTCATGAACTCTCACACACCAGTCAAACCTTGGGTCAAACGGCGACAACTTTGGGCTAAAGTCAAGCAGCTACACAAAACGTGGAGATGAAGCGACGAAACTCCAGCGGAGATGAAAGTCCACACCTGAGGAGAGCGCCCCCCCCCCAGTAATGGAAACTCCTGCACAGTGATTTGAGCGGCTGATAGACCCGTACACTAAACAAAAACCGGTTCAGCGCTGAAGCCCCGCCCCATCC
>NC_050523.1:4092700-4102374 GCF_002922805.2 Oryzias melastigma
AAAAAAAAAAAAAATCCCAGTCCGACACCATTAGCAAAACGTTTGACGGCACCTCTTAAAAACTCTTCAATGTCAACCAGATTTAATCCATATATAAGGCGCTCCAGGTCATTTTTTGGGAAAAGAAATGAAGGCTTTTACCTCATTCCACAATCCGGGGGAATACATGATTCTGATTGGCTGCTGGCTGTGGATTGAAAAGTGATAATGCACGCCTCGTCGGGGATTATCACTTACTTAAATATGATCATTTTAAGAATATAGTTGTTTTTATTGGAAACTCTTGGAAAAGTCGCCCAACTGTTGTGGTTTATTACATACGACATCTATGCTAACATAAACAAAATGTTTTCTCACTGTTAAAACTTTAAAAAATAATCTATTCAATGGAATCAGAAAACAAATATTCATCAATGAATTTAGTTGAATATTAGAAATAATGCTCTTAAAACACACACAATAATGGTACGGTCCATTCATGATGTTTCTTGAGGTGACTGTACGACAAGGTGCAGACACTCCTCTCTATGACCCTCTACGGAGCAGAAGACCCCCAAATCTGCAGCACTTGTTCGTGTGGCTAAAGCTACAGAAGATCTCACATTCTCCACCATAAATCCAAACCTAAATGTTTTGAAAGGCTGCAGGCCTTAAGGTGAACCAGGTGAAAGAAATGTCCAGAAAAAGTCCCTAAAAGATGCTTAAACCCATGAGGTCCTGCTAGCATCATTAGCATGAGCTAGCTATATCCTCTAAATAAGTTTGATTTTTGGAGGAGTTCTGTCTGAAACAAACGCAACGTAGCAGCTTTTAAACACGGGGGAGGAGTGTTGATCATGTGGGCTTGAGGTCAGAGAGTCTGTCATGAACTCTCACACACCAGTCAAACCTTGGGTCAAACGGCGACAACTTTGGGCTAAAGTCAAGCAGCTACACAAAACGTGGAGATGAAGCGACGAAACTCCAGCAGAGATGAAAGTCCACACCTGAAGAGAGCGGCCGCCGCACACCCCCCACCTCTGAAACAATGGAAACTCCTGCACAGCGATTTGAGCGGCTGATAGACCCGTACACTAAACAAAAACCGGTTCAGGGCTGAAGCCCCGCCCCCTCCTGGAGTCTGCAGAAAGCTGCAGGATTTCAATCAAAAGCCGTCATTATCTCGCTGCCTCGGGTGGCTCCTCTACCTGTGAGCGCACGTGAGCGTGAGGGTTCCTCACCTGCAGCTTCTGCAGAACATGAGTCCCAAAAAGTCTGACTTTTTTCAGCCTCATTTATGCTGCATTTGAGTCAGAAGCTGAACTAGTGTGTTTCAGGAGCCGAAACAATTTGTTAAATAAAACCTGGACAACAGAATGAGCTGTAGAGAAAAAAAATAGATTCTTTTTTAAGGATTTCACTTCTTAAGGAGTCAAATCCTATTTTTCCTTCTGGGATTATTTAAATATTTTTATTTACGTTATTAAATTAGGTTTAGTTTAAATCGATTGTTATCCTGTTTCTCTTTATTATTATAGTTTTTGTCCACGTTTTTTGACACGGAACGACTCAAACGCATTTTAAGGAATCCTTGTATCGCAACGTTCAGCTCGTTAAAGATATTCCTGCTTGTACGTTTGACTTTTTGCACATTTTTCTTTTCGATTTTACGCAATTTATGCTCATTTTTAGCCCCATGTTGAGTCTATGGGAAATTTTTCAAATCCTTTAAAAAATTTTTACACAAATGCAATCTTGGTATCAAAGCATCCAGGATATTCATACTTTTACTTTTGGTATTCAAATTTTTTTACAGTTTTTACGCAATTTATGCTAATTTATTAGCTTCTTTTTTCTAATTGGTTTAAAACTTTGTGCACTTAAACAGCTTTGGTATCAAAACGTTCAGCACATTAAAGCTTGTACTTTTGGTATTCGTACATTTTACAGTATTTTACGCAATTTATGCTAATTTACTAGCATTTATACTTTTTACGATTTTTCTGCAATTTATGCAAATTAAGCAATTAATGCAACCAACTCACTCCTGATTGCTGAGCGTGGTTACCATAGAAACCCTGACTCAGACCAACTCAGAAGATACGACTCTTCGTTGACGACACCTGGCTCCAACATGGCGGCATCTGTATAAAAAAAAAAAATGACGACTTGATTTTGTTGGAGCCAGGAAACCATTTCAACGAGTGACATCAGTCAGTGCAGTTCTCAAATGTTGCTGTAACTGTACGATACTTCCAGGTGGTTTAGTCCATCCTCATGAGTGCAGTGTGAAAGTAAACTAAAACAAGACTAAATTTCTGCGATTCGCTGCCGAATCTGATGTCTATCCCGTTGGGGAAGGACTCTAATCATCTGGAGGGCTTCCATTCTCCTCTCGGTGAACTCCCATCATGCTTTGGAGAGACCCTCCAGACCGCTTTGGCTCCATCTCCTCTCTGATTAATGAGCGCCGCTGCTTTCTGGTAGGTTTGTTGTTTAGAAAACCTTCCATATTTGATATTCGTTATCCGTACTTGTCCGAGCGTTCGCTCCAGCTGGTCTCAACACTTCCATGGAGAACATCAAGACCAGAATTAGATTACTCACAGGGGGGTTTAATTGTAGTAATTATGTTACTTCTGCAGGAAATAAGCAGCAGAAGATTCTAATTATGGCCTCAGAGTAAAAACAGGAATGTGAAAAGTAAAACTGGATTTTTTACGACGTTTTTCATGAGAATTTTCCAAAACAGCGATAAAAATCTGCGTTTGAATCCGGATCTTTTATCTCCAGGTGAAATGGAGCTCATGATAATCCTGTTTTTCCTCTCACTTTCTGTGACGTGCACAGGTCTGAGCACCTCCCTGTCCTCCACTCCCCACCCTGCTGATAACAGTGCACGTGGCCGGGTCACATCCTGGGTTTGGGTCGGCCTCACCCCCCCTGTGGCTCAGCTGCATGTTTGGAGGGAGAAGACCAAGAAGCAGCTCCGTCTTCCTCTTCTGCTGGTTTCTTTCTCAGCTGTGATTCAAACATGAGAGGGAAAAGTCTGGAGGGGAGAAAATCGTTCCCGCCTGGATGGGGGGGTGGGGGGGCTGAAGATGAAACGCAGAGCCAATTAATGCTAATAAATTAGCCACAGGAAAGTTCTGTGCAGGAGCTGCTGCAGCACTTCCTCCAACCAACTATTGATCCGTCCGTCGGTGAGGACGCCGATCACCGTTACCGTCAAGTGGAACTACCGAGAGCGGGGGCTCCACTCGGCCTTTGAGGGGGCTCCGACGAGGAGGGGAGCCAGCAGGCCTGGACACGCTGCCTTTCACCCTGTCATTACTGCTCTGCTGCTCCAACACGTTTCATAACACAAGACCTACTTAAGTGCTGAACGAGCAGAGACACAGCGCCCCCTGCTGGTCATGGAGGGCGCGTCAGGGCCTGCAGCGGCGAGGAGGATCTCTGAACAGTTGTAGTTTTTAGTCGTTTGGGGCCTTTTGGGAAGTTTTCTCCTAATTTATGATTTGCTACATAATGACTTGCCACATAATAGAAAACTTAACAAAATTTGAACGCACTAAGTACATGATGGAATGAACTTTGGGAGTAAAAATGACGACATCACAGCAGTGAAAAATGTAAAAAAAAAAAAAAAGAATCGTGCCAAAATCTCTTATAGCTAAAAATCCACTAACTAAATCCAAACATAAGTCAAAGATACCTAAAGGAAGTTTTGGAATTATTATGGGATGGCCATATGACCTACTGGTTGTAATTAAAAAATCCGCATTTTTTCACATATTTGTCACAAGAAAAGCAACCGAACTTCAGGAAATTTCACATACCAGACATCAAGTTTAAGTCTATAACCACAACGGAAGGTTCCATCTATCACAGCAAGCCTTCCAGGTCCTGAAGCAGCAAAACAACCCCAGACCATCACACTACCACCACCATATTTTACTGTTGGTATGATGTTCTTTTTATGAAATGCTGTGTTACTTTTACGCCAGATGTAACGGGACACGCAGCTTCCAAAAGGTTCAACTTTTGTCTCGTCAGTCCACAAGATATTTTCCCAAAAGTCTTGGCAGTCATCGAGATGTTTAGCAAAATTAAGACGAGCCTTAATGTTCTTTTTGCTTAATAGTGGTTTGCGCCTTGGAACTCTGCCATGCAGGCCGTTTTTGCCCAGTCTCTTTCTTATGGTGGAGTCGTGGACACGGACCTTAATTGAGGTAAGTGAGGCCTGCAGTTCTTTGGATGTTGCCCTGGGATCTTTTGTGACCTCTCGGATGAGTTGTCTCTGCGCTCTTGGGGTAATTTTGGGCGGCCGGCCACTCCTGGGAAGGTTCACCACTGTTCCATGTTTTTTCCATTTGTGGATAATGGCTCTCACTGTGGTTCGCTGGAGTCCCAAAGCTTTAGAAATGGCTTTATAACCTTTACCAGACTGATAGATCCTAATTACTTTTGTTCTCATTTCTTCCTGAATTTCTTTGGATCTTGGCATGATGTCTAGCTTTTGAGGTGCTTTTGGTCTACTCCTCGGTGTCAGGTAGCTTCTGTTTAAATGATTTCTTGATTGAAACAGGTGTGGCAGTAATCAGGCCAGGGGGTGGCGACAGAAATTAAACTCAGGTGTGATAAACCACAGTTATTTTTTAATAAGGGGGGCAATTACTTTTTCACACGGGGCTATGTGGGTTTAGATTTTTTTCTCCCTAAATAATACAAACATTCATTTAAAAACTGCATTTTGTGTTTACTTGTGTTATCTTTGACTAATATTAAAATGTGTTTGATGATCAGAAACATTTTGTGTGACAAACATCCAAAAGAATAAAAAGTCAGGAAGGGGGCAAATTGTTTTTCACACCACTGTATAAATGGTTTTCTTCTTCTTGATTTGACATTTTTTGCTCCTGCGACTTATACTCCAGAAAATGCAGTAAATAAAATCTGTTTAAATCATATCCGAGGAGAAATTAAAACACTTTGCAAGAATGGAGACGTAGAAAAATCAAAACAAAATCTCAGAATTTCATTTTATTTTCAGTTTTACGCAACATAAGTATAAATATCTGTTAATATACAACATCTATGACATCCATAGAGCTTTCCTTCTCGGAAAATACAAAAACTCAGAACACTTTTATTGCACATTTTCTAAAAGACAAACCATGTTCATCGAAACACTTTTAGTTTTGCACAGAGGAAGGAAGAGAACGGAGAGCGGACAGCGATCACGGCACAGACGAACATCCCAGAGGCCAACGGAGCAACACGGCTAGAAGCGACGTCATCTCACAGGTTTTGGCAACTCGACAATATACAAAATATACATCCACGATGCTTTGTAAACAAACACTGATGTGCTTCGAGGATTTGATCGCCGGGTTTCCGTAAGGTGCTTCTGTTCTCACAGTTCGGACGAGTCAGTCGTTACCTCCAACATCACAGCCAGTTTTTCTCCTCCTGCTGACACTACAGGCTTCAAAACAAGGCCTCTAAAACCCAGAGAGGTGGAAGGGACACAAGCAGGGGTTCGTATGGAGGATTTCACACGGACATCATATTTAAGTGATGGATGAGATGCTCAAACGTTTTACCTCCTCAGATTAACCGCCTGCAAACATTCAAAGGTTCCTCTAATGCTACATTTTCAGAAACACCCTCCAGCTTCTTCCTCTCCTCGTAGCTTTTTAACATTTTCAAGCACAGAATCTTCACATAAGACAATCGTGTCAGCCCCGTGTTTTCACTATTTACACAATATTGCATAAAAATCCATATGTACAGATGTCAAAGGAATGTCAGCAAATTATTCCCCGTGAATCTAAGGCCCCTTCACTCGTTTCGGATTTAGATTAAATCTGGATTTTCTTTTTTTTTTTTTAAGATGACGGAGCGTCGACGCCGACCTCCGCTTCAATCTTTTATGGCACCGGTTTCCGGGCTCGAAGCCGCTGATCACGGATTGCACAAAGTTCGGCTGAAACCAAACAAACGAACGGTACATTCAGAGCACAGACGTCGGCGTGGAACAGCTTGCCCGGTCCTGAAACAAAAACTAAAGAAAGCGCGGTGATGCTGCGATGTGTCCTTACTGGGTCTGATGTCACTTCCTGTTGCTGCGCGGCGACTCCTTCTGCTGCCGACATTTGTCTTTGTCGGCAGACGGAGACGCCCGGTTTGAATCTCTTTTAGCGTTTTTCTGCGGAGGCGGGACTTCCTCCTTCTTCTTCCTGTCGGCCGGCTCCTTCCGGCTGGACAGCGGCTGCCTGTCGGCGCCGGTTCTGGTTTCTGGGACCTTCTGGCCGTCGGGTTTGAAGTTCTTCGCTGCAGGTTTCTGCGGGTCGGGCTGGGAGGCGCAGGGCGGCGTCTGTGCTGCAGGTTTGGGGTCCAGATGGATTTTGGGTGAGAGGTCTTTGGGTCTGAAGGCTGCTGTTGGAGCCGCGGCCTTCAGAGGTTTAGGGGGCGGAGCTTTGGCTTTGGACTCGGCTGCAGGAGCTTTCAGCTGCTCGGAGTCGTGCGGCTTCAGAAAGGCGGCTTTGTCTTCTGCACCATGAGATGGTTGTCGGTTTATGGCTGCAGGTTCTTGGAGCTGTTTTGGGTTCGAGCTGCTTTTGAGTCGCTCCTCTAAAGGTGCAGCAGCTGCAGACGGGGATGCAGACAGAGCTGCAGACGGGGTTGCAGACAGAGCTGCAGACGGGGTTGCAGACAGAGCTGCAGACGGGGTTGCAGACAGAGCTGCAGACGGGGTTGCAGACGGAGCTGCAGACGGGGATGCAGACGGAGCTGCAGATGGAGCGGCAGACGAGGATGTAGACGGAGCGGCAGACGAGGATGCAGACGGAGCGGCAGACGAGGATGCAGGCGGAGCTGCAGACGGAGTTGCAGACGGACTTGCAGACGGAGCTGCAGACAAGGATGCAGACGGAGCTGCAGACGGAGTTGCAGACGGAGATGCAGGCGGAGCTGCAGACGGAGTTGCAGGCGGAGTTGCAGACGGAGCTGCAGTTTGGGTTAAAGGTTGCACTGCAAGTTGCTTTTGAAGTTGTGTTGCAGGTTGTGCTGCGAGTGTTGATCTGGGTTGTGCTACAAATTGTGTTCCAGGTTGTGTTGTAGGTTTTGTTGTGGGTTGAGCTGCAGGTTGTGTCTCAAGTTGTGTTGCCAATGGCGATAGGAATGTGTGTTGTGCTGCAGGTTTTGTTAAAAGTTTTGTGTCAGGTTGCACTGTTGCCTGAAGTTGTGCACCAAGTTGTGCTGCAGGTTGTATTAATTGTGGGGATGTGGGCTGAACTGCAGGTTGTGTTGCAGGTTGTTCCATCAGTTTGGTTGAAAATTGAGTTGCAAGTTCGGATCCGAGTTGTGATATGGGTCGTGTCGTAAATTTGGTTTTAGGTTGGACTGTTAGTTGCATTTCAAGTTGCGTTGCCGATTGTGTTGAAAGTGGGGATGTGGGTTGAACTGCAGGTGTCACTGTGGGTTGTGTTGTAAATTGTGTTCCAGATTGTGTTGTTAGTTTGGTTGCGGGTTGAGCTGCTGGTTGTGTTGCAAGTGGTGATATGGGTAGGACTGTGTGTTGTGTTGCAGGTTTTGTTGCAGGTTGCACTGTTGACTGAAGCTGTGCTGAAAGTGGGGATGTGGGTTGAACTGCGGGTTGTGTTGTAGGTTTTGCCATCAGTTTGGTTGCAGATTGTGTTGCGAGTGGTGATGTGGGTTGCACCGCAGGTTGCTTCGTAAATTGAGTTGCAGGTTGCGGTTCAGGGCTGGATTTCCCTCTTGAACAGCAAACGGTTGCATTTGCTGTAAGTTGCAGGTTTGCTGCTGTGTTTTCTGATGTGTTGACGGCTTCGTTGGGTGAAACGGCGTCTCTCTCATCTTCTGCAGCTGAGTTGTCGCTCGGTTGCGTTGCGATGTTCCGTTGCGTCCTAGCAGACGCTCGGTTGCTCTGTGCAGAGGTTGCGGTTTGGCCGTCCTGCTCAGAAGCGGGTCCTGCGTTCGGGACGTGCGGCTGCTGCTGTGTGGAGCCGGAGTTCAGCAGCAGATCTTTCTCTGACGCTGCGGCAGCGACGACCCGCTCCGGATCTTTGGAACCGGAGGTTCTGCTTGGTTCTGCCCGCGGAGCGCAGTTCTTCCTCTCTGCTTCAGCTGCCGTTGCCTCCTGCTTTGCAGAACTCCCTGTTTTGGTGAGTTGTGATGTCACTTCCTCCTGCTGCTCGGCCTCCTCCTCCTGGTCCTCGTTGCTCACCTCCCGGATGGAGGGAGTTCTCCCGCAGGAGGAGAAGTGGGAGGCGTGGCGTGGGCCTCGGTGCTCCGGCTTGGCGCCGCTCCTGCTCTCCTGCTTGGCGGTGAAGACCTCGGGTTTGCAGGTCGAAGCCTTCAGCGGCTCTCTGGGTTTCTCGGCGGAGCTTTTTCCTTCTGCGGCTCCCGTTTCCATGGAAACCGCCGACCCGGTTCCCGAAGGTCCAACCTCGGCGCCGAGGTTCTTCATCCTGTCGGCGCTCCTCAGGGAGGCGATGCTCTTCTGCCGCTCTGTGGGGCTCTGCAGCCAAACGGGGGAGGTTGCGGCGACACAGTCGCTGCAGTTGTCCGTCACTTTGGGGAAAAACGTTTCAGTTTTGGGAACTCGGGGTCCCGACAGGAGGCCGATGTCCAGAGTTCCCTCCAGAGGTTTGAGCGAGGAGACGTGGCGCCCCTCCAGCTTGTACTCCGACGACGTCTTCCGGAGCTGCGACTCTGCCGAGGAGATGAGCTGCAGCTTCTCCACGGCGCTCTCCCCCCTCCCGGAGAAGAGTTTGGGACTCAGACCCTCGGGGGTGGGGTGTGCCCCCCCCTTCAGGTGCTCGTCCAGCTGCAGGCTTTTGGACCTCATGGCGCCGAAGTGGAGGTTGTCGTGGATGCCGGGCGACAGCCGACACATGCAGTCGTCGCGCTCCTCGAAGGACAGCCTCTTCCTGGTGAACTCCATGGTGGGGGCCTTCAGGTCCAGCCGCTCGGGTTTCAGAGCGTCCTTCACCTGGCGGGGGTGGGCGGGGCCGCCGTCACTGTCGCTGCTGCTGGAAGCCTCGGCGATGCCGTCGGACACTCGCGAGGACAGCTTCTTGTACAGCACGTCCTTCAGGGTGGAGGCGGCGGGTTTGGCGTCGGCGGGGCTCGGTTCTGGTAGGTTCTGGGGTTTGGGTTTGTTCCGGAGCAGGAAGGCGTCGCTCCTGTCCTCGCCACAGGGGGGCAGCGCGTCACATTCCAGCAGGGCGTCCTGCTTCTGCAGAGACTCCCTCCGCTCGGACCAGTCCTGTCTCTTCACCACCATCTTACTCTTGAGCTTCTCCTTGTCCAGCTCCTCCACCGACTCCTGCCGACCCACTTTCCGGCTGGGGGGCCGCTTCAGGCAGCCCTGCTCCACGGGCCGGAGGCGGGACACGGGCAGCGGCTCGCTGCACGTCTCGTCGGCGCTGTGGTCCCTCAGCTCCTCGTCCTGCACCTCCTCCTGAGTCACCTCCAGGCTGTGCTTCCGGGGGCACAGGTGCTTCTTGTCCCCCGTGTAGGAGGGGGCCAGCTTCTCCTCAGACTGGACCCGCTTCAGGAGGGGGGAGCGCGGCGGCTCGGCGCTTTTGGGGCAGACGATGTGGCGCACGATGGTCGGGGGCGAGTGGATCTTGGCCGGGAAGGCCGGCGTGGTCTTGGAGATGGAC
>NC_050523.1:4102575-4129435 GCF_002922805.2 Oryzias melastigma
TATCATGAGAAGATAAAATCTCCACCTGACTGGGTGAAGTCTGGTGCGGGGCGGAGGGCGGCGGTGGGGGAGCGAGGGGAGAGGCTGTGGGTGGGGGAGCCAGGGAGACTCTCACCGGAGGAAAGGGAGTGGTTGAGGGAGGAGAAGCTGCGGCTGGTGTGCAGCAGAGGAGACGGCTGCATCGCAAAGCGCCTGAAAAGAGAACGCCGCCTGAAACCAAAACAGAACCGGAGAAACGTCAGCGCGTGACTGCCCCCTACAGGACGACAGGAGAACAGCAGATCAGACGAATCAAAAACAGATTCAAATATTATTAATATAATAATAATAAAAATATAAAAATCCCAGAAACTAAAACATAATTCCAAAAAATGAGGAAAAAGTATTTTAGAAAACAACAGTAATTTCCAGAAATCCAAATGTTAAGAAATAAAACTTATCTCGTGTTGGTTTTATGGAACATCACCGATTGGACGATGATAATTCAGTTTTTAAGAAGTAAGAAAAATATTTCTAACTTTGGTAAAGAGTTGATTATTAAACTTCTGCAGCTGCTAAAACTTAAAGAAATATCTTCTGTTGGAAGTTATAAATAACGAATAAATAGCTGCATGAACCTGCAAATGTAAATACTGTAAGTCATCACATTCTGATATTTTAATGGTTTCATTATAATAACTTCTCATTCTTTTGATGAACTGTATGGAGACTTTTTTACTTTTCAAACTCACCAACTTTTCTATTATTGTCATTTTTATTTTCAGTTTGATTGTTTTTGTTGTTGGCCGTGTTCAAATAAATATGAAATAAAATAAACATCATCAAATCGGCGATGTTCCATCATTTCTACATTTTTTGTTTCATCTTCGAATCTTTTTTATTTTAATTTAGTTTCTGGAATTTTGCTGATGCAATTTGCACTTCAAGGAAGTTTATTCTGATACTAATCGATGAGTATTATGCATCTGTTACATGATATGCGATGATAAATCATGAAAAAACGTCTACCGAGATTATATTTAATCAATCAAATGTGACATAAGAGTTTGTTTTTTTATTCTCTAATCAATGCATTTCATTATTTATGTAACGACTTTGAAAAATCTGTTTTTTTTGTCCCGTATTTTATCCAGAATCTATGCTTAAAATCAAATAATCGATCAAACAGCCACCGTACTTAGATTAGCAAGAATAGTCTCAACATTTCAGAGAAGTCTGTGAGTTTGAGTGTTACAAATTAAACCAAAATAAAGAAAACTAAATCAACAAAATGTTTTACATTGTGAAACATAATTGTTTTACTACATTTTTGAGTAACAGATTAAACAGATTAAATCAAACAATTTCATTCTGAAATAAAAACTACATTTTCTTATTGTTTTTTTGTGTTTCTGCAAAAACAGTTAAAATTCTTAAACTCATTTTCTAACATATTTAACAATGACTGTAAAAAGCCGAACAGAGACGAGTAAACAAGAAGTAAAAATATCAACAAATGCAGATTTTTTAAGTGATTTGAACTGAAATTCTACATTTTTTTTGCAGCTTTTTGTTGATTTTACAGCTCCAACTGCAACAAATCACGATTTAATAAAAACAAACAAACTGGGAAATCTCCATCATCTCATCAAGAAGCTTCACTTGTGAATACATTCATTTTTCCTGCTGAAATGTGCTTTTAAAGTCTGATAATTTTTAAATCAAATTCTGATGTTCATGTTCTTCAAATCTGGAGAATTACAGCTTATAAGCATATTTTTAAGTCAGCATTTCTCCTAAAATCTAAACTTAGCAATAACTTAAAGCGTGTCTTTGGGCCTCTGCAGGATTTACCTCTCCGGCGTCTTCTCCTTCTTGGGCTTTTTCCCACACCTCACCATCTTGCTCCTGTAGCTGTTCCGGCGGGCCGGCCCGGTCTTTATGGACGTGTTCTCAAACGGGGTGGTGGAGATGGTCACCTTGCTGCCGCTCTGAGAAAAACACAGTTTTTGAGTTCAAACTTGCAAAAATTGAACCTTAAGGACGTAGAAAGACCATTTTTTCAAGAAAAAAATACTTTTTAAGGGAATAATCTTACCTTAAAGATCCACTCCAATCATTTTAGATCTAGATTAAAGTATTCCCAGTAGTCTTTTAATTATGATTGTCGTTTTTAGCGTGAAAAACATATTTTTCAGCAGGAGAAATGTACGTCTTAGTTGTGGTAGCTTACAGCCCCCATCTAACATTACTGCTGATTCACGATGATTTGAATAATAATTTTTAAAAAATCATTCAGAAAAATGCCACAAGAACTTCTTAAAAAAAATAAAAATTACAATTTTTTTTTCTTAAAATAGTAACATTTTGTTGAGATTTAATTCAGATTCCATTTAATGTTTTGCTCATTTAAAGATAACTTTTCAAATTTTAGTCATTTCTATTCTATGGAGCCTGTTTTTGCAGTGCAGTTGCACGTTTTTGGTTCTTATTCTAAACACAAATCCATCTATTGTATCATAGAAAAACTGACGTTATTGTTTAAAAACTTTGAGGAAAACTAGGTTATTTCTGGAGCCACTTTTACTCCATAGTGGCTTTCTAGCTTAAGAAAATAAGATTAGAGTATTTTATTTCAAGTAAAAGGTTACTAAATTAGCATTTAATTAATTTAAATTAGTTAAGTTTATGACTAATCCTCGAATATAAAGTATGTAAAGGTTTTGATATCCCTGCTGACCTAAACTTGATCCTGTATAAAGCACATTTCATCCAGAGCTGCACTGAGATGATCCGGTTTGGCACAAGGCGGCTTTTATTTTGAAAAAAAAAAAAACCCCAAAACATAAAAAATAATTTCAAACTTTGAGAATATTGTACTTTTTTTATATTTCTGTTTCTATTCATGCCTCAAAAGAAGCATAATTCCTATTAATTCTAAAAAATACATTGTAATGAATGCAAAGCAGCATCAAAATAAGACTTTGTGGCTCCTACTAAGTTCAGTAAAAACGAACCCGAATGGCTGTTTTACTGCTAAAGGTTGCTTTAACAGCAGAACTTTGTCCTCGTTCACCTTCAGCAGCAGCTCCACCACTTCCGTGTGAACCAGACCGTGGACGCTCTCTCCGTTCACGTGGGTGATCAGGTCTCCGGCCTTCAGTCCTGCTTTCTGGGCCGGGCCGCCCTCCTCCACGTTCTGACACACAAACATCAGACCATCATTTTTAGTTTCAAGGAGCTTTCTTCAGTAAAATCCTGATCCATGATTTTAATAAGAAGCACTTTTTTATTTTTGAATTAACATTTTTCCTGAAATTTTCTTCTTTTTGTTGATTTATCAAACATATTTACAGAAAATCTATCAGATTTATATATATAAAAAAAACAAAAGACTCGAGCTTATGCCATTAAGGAATACTTTCATCTGTGATCCAGAACATTCTGTCCGTCTGTCTTAACCTGGACACACTTCAACCTCCTGACTACCAGAAAGAATAAATAAATCTATCAAAAACTACGATCTGCAGAGCCCCCCCCTCCTTCACTCCACATTTGGTACCATTGAAAAATCCCAAATATCCTCCAACCCGAAGGAATTCATCCACTACTTTGGAAGATATTCAGGTTTATGTTTGTTCTCTACTGAGGAGAAGTTTACAGAGTCCGGAGGTTTTAAGGAAATTTCTGTCTATAAAGTTTTTACACGATAAAAATGAAAGTTTAAATAGAAAAAAAAATACATAAATCAGTTTAAATTTGAAAAATCTGATATTTTCTCACAAAGCAGCTTTCAATCCTAATTAAATAAAAACATGAATATTTTCACTTTTGTTGGAGTTTCTGAAATAAACTAATATTTATATTTAAAAATAGATATATCTTGTTTAATAATTTATATTTAACTGAATTAAAACTGTTTTAATGGGTATTCTTTTCACGTCGAAAATGACCTACCCTATTTTTCTGTACCGTTGTCTTGCGATAATGAGATCCACCATCTCGTTATCAATGAGACAATGAAGAATATATTGTCACAACGGTAACGTCTGCATCTCAGGGCAAGAAAAGGACAGACGCAACTCTATATTTCATTATCACGAGACTAATTTCGTTTCGTCATGATAATGAGAAAGTGGATCGCATTATCACGACATTAAAAAATAAAATAAAATAAAAAAACTAGGGCAGGCCATTTTCAGCTTCTATCATCTTTAGGTCCAGAAATAAAATGTAATTTTAATTTGAATATATTAGATATCTGAGGGAAAACTTTACGGGTTCCTACAAGTTTCTTCAAGTTGATTTTTAAGACTTTTTAAGACCATAAATATCTAAAAATTAAGATATTTACCAGCCGTACTAACAAAGAAAAGTTTAAACAAGCAAAACCACAGTACTTGGGATGTGAGGTACAAATAAAAAAAAAATTGTTTAAATGAAGCACAATTTTTAAGGCTCAAGTATCAAAATTTAGACTTTTTATTTCCAAATGTATAAGTTCAAAGACTTTTTAAGACCCCGTGGGAACCCTGATGAAGTTTTCTTATTAATTTAATTCCAAAAGATCTCAGATTACGTCCGAGGATCAGGTCCGCTCCTCACCCAGACCATGTGGTAGACGGTGTACATGTCGCTGTCGCAGGCGTACACCCGGATGGCCCTCAGCGTGAAGCCGAACTTCTTCCCGGAGCTGTGGATGACGACGGGCTGGCGCGGGTTGGCGCTGAAGAGGGAGGAGTCTCTGCTGGGGGAGGAGTCTCTGGAGGACGGGTCCGAGGAGAGGGAGTACGGAGAGAGAGGGCTGGCCAAAGGAGACACGGCGAAGACGTCTGGAAGGAGGAGAGAGGATCAGCGGCTCGGCAGGTTCAACGGAATCGGATGTTTTTACTGGCTGGTGCTTCATGTGGGCGGAGCTTCTGCACCACAAACTATACTTTCAAAGATTTAAAACCATGTTTTTAGATATTCAAGATGTTTTACCAGATCATAAGTTGTTCTAACTTCTCTTTTCTTCACATCTTTCTAAGTTTTTGTCAAAATCAGCTCTGATGGGAATTGTTTTTGTCTTATTAAGAGATACGATCCAGAAATAAGGAAATAATTATTAATATGAGTCAAAATACTTTTGAAAATAAAATAACTTCATTTAAGATGCAAAAAAACTAAAGGTTACATTTTAAGGATGTGATCTTAAAGTTAGACTGGTCGTCATTGTTATTATTTTTGAATCAAAAATGTAGATTTTTGGTGTTTTGTTCAAGACTCCACAGATCAAAGATATTTAACCCAGAATTTAAAACATGTGGATCAGGATTAAAGTGATACAGATTATCAAAATCCCAGATTTGACTCCACAGATCAATTCAATTTATGTTAGAAGTTTTGTATCAGGATTAAAGTGATCTAGATAACAAAATCCTCTGATTTAACTCTACAGATCAAATATTTTTTTCTCAGTATTTCAAAACTTTTGATCCAGATTAAATCGATCCAGATGATCAAATCCGTTGATTTAAGTCCCCAGAATAAAGATTTCTATCCCGGTATTTCCAAGCTTTAAATCAGGATTAAACTGATCTGGATTAGCAAATCCTCTGATTCGACTCCATGGATCAAAGGGTTTTTTTTCCCCAAAGCTTTGGATAAGGATTAAAGTGATCCAGATTATCAAAACCTTTGATTTGAGTCCACGGATTAAAGATTTTTACCTCGTATCTCAAAACTTTGGATCAGGATCAAAATGATCCACATTATCAAACTCCCTGACTTGACCTCCATGGAACAAAGATTTTTATTTTAGTATTTCAAAGCTTTGGATCAGAATTTAAGTGATCCAGATTACCAAATTCCCAGATTTGACTCCACAGATCAATTCAATTTATGCTAGAATTCCAAAGTTTTGTATCAGGATTAAAGTGATCTTGATATCAAAATCCTCCGATTTATCTCTAGAGATTAATACATTTTTTTCCTCAGTATTTCAAAACTTAAGATCAGGATTAAAGGGATCCGGATAACCAAATCCTCTGATTCGACTCGACAGATCAAAGAAACGTTTCCTGGTATTTCAAAACTTTGTATTAGGATCAAATTGATCCATCTTATCAAATCTGTTGATTTGAGTCCCAAGATTTTTATTCTGGTATTTCAAAACTTGGGATCAGGATTAAAATGATCTGGATCATTCTGATCATCTGATTTGACTCCATGGATCAAAGATGTTTTTTCCCAGAATTTCAAATTTTTGGATCAGGATTAAAGTGATCTGGTTTACCAAATTATCCAATTCGACTCCACAGATCAAAGATTTTTATTCCAGTATCTCAAAACTTTGGATCAGGATTAAAATGATCCAGATGATCAAATTCCCTGTCTTAACTCCACGGATCAAATACTTTTATTTCAGTATTTCAAAGCTTTGGATCAGGATTAAAGTGATCCCTTGATTCGACT
This sequence comes from Oryzias melastigma, assembly GCF_002922805.2. Lineage (NCBI taxonomy): Eukaryota > Metazoa > Chordata > Actinopteri > Beloniformes > Adrianichthyidae > Oryzias > Oryzias melastigma. Next base: position 4,109,011 of record NC_050523.1, read on the forward strand.
CCACAGATTTTTATTCTGGTATTTCAAAACTCTGCTGGATCAGATAAACTTTGCATAGATTTGCTCGGATAAGGATTTTCAGATTTGTCCCGCCCACCAGATCAGAGAGGAGAATTTGGAAAAAGGCGGAGCTTTGTTAACTGTTATTTTGATATGTTTGCATTGTTGAATCTAGTTATTTCATATTTATTCAAATCTTGAAAAATCTCAACATACATAAGAAAAATGTCTTAAAAGAAAAAAGAACATTTATCAAACAAGAAGTAAAAATAAATAAATATAAAAAATGTGAATCTTCTTTATTATATTCAATCCAAGAGGGATTAAATATAGATTAAAGGCAGGATTGGATAACAAAATCCAAATTCCAATTTTAGGATCAAATTTGGTTTGAAATATCCCGTTTCAGATCAGGATCCAAATCCAGGAGGTTTAATCCTGCAGGATTATTCGATCCTAAGTGACAGTCTGGAGATCCTCGTGTCTTCTCACCTGCAGGGATCATCAGAGACAACGCGCCGGTCGACACAGACTTGGGGAGTTTCGCCACAGCCGACGTTTTCTCTGCGGCTGCGCTCTCTACGCGTGGAGGCGTGGCCTGATCTGTGGAGGCGGGACTCGTGCTGTCGGGGCTCACGGCGTCTTCACCTCTGGGCGTCAGCTGATCCAGATGTTCAGAGAAACTTCCTGAAGAAAACAGAAGAATTTAAGGGGTTTAATTGTTGAGAAAAAGTGTTTATAAATATTTTATTAACACTAAAGTAAAAACAATTTTATTTAATGTACAAATTATGAGTTAAAAGATTGCAAAAATGCTAATAAATTAAAAAGGTGAATTTGTATTTTCAAAATAAAAGCAGGACCAAACATTTTTGGAACCATTTAGTGACAAAAATGTTTGGTTTTCTGGGAAAAAAAATAATAAAATGGTTTAAGGCAAAAAAAATCTCATATTTTCTTTTTGTTTATATGTAGGCAGATAAAAAATGAAACTCATATTTTTTTGAAGAGTGAGTAAAACAACAATAGGATTACAAAAACAATCCATGTGTGCATTTGGAAAAATGTTTGTAAAATGTGTTATTTTGGAGAAATAAACATGAATTTCCTGAGTTAATGATCAACAATGAGACAATAACTGTATTATCACTAAACCCTGATAGGAAAACCAAAAATTGTTGGTTTAAAATTAATATTTCCACATAATTAGAAATCTTAATAAATCAGATGATGCTTCAAGTTCTTCAGATCCCAATAAAGTTTCAGTTTTGTTACGATTTTTTAACAAACCAACAGAAAAAGCCACGTTGGACCCCACCCCCCTGGGATGACCTCTGACCTGACAGCGTGGCCCCGCTGTGGCTGCTGCCGGGCGTGATGGCGTCCACCTCGTCCTGGGGCAGCTCCCCGACGGAGAAGGAGGCCTTGCTGGGGCCCCCCAGCCCCGAGGTGTCGTCCCCTTCGCTCTCGGCGGAGATGGCAAACTTGGGCAGCAGACCGGAGCGGGGGCCGTGGTTCAGGCCGTCCGAGTCGGTGGAGTGGGACAGCGACGGCCTGGTATGGAGACAAACGGCGTGATGAGGCGAGGGGCCGGCGGGGGTTTGAAAGAGCTGGTGGGGGGTCTCACATGTCAGCGAAGTCTGGCGTCCAGCTGAGGGAGTCCACCGTCAGGGGGCTCTCGCTCTTCTTCTCCTCCGCCTCCCCCTTCTCCTCCAGGTGTCCGCGGGACAAATCCAGGCTGCTGTAAACCTGACGGGATCATCCGGTTAAGACAGGCGGGAAGCTCCGAGCTCTTCTCTGCTCCCGACGACGACCACCAACCTTAGAGAATCTGTGGGAGCAGGAGGAGAACTGCCGCAGGTCCACGCTGAAGTCCTCATCGTTCGTGTCGTCCTCCTCCGTCTCCAGGTGGTGGTACCGCTCAGAGCGAGCTGAGGAGGAGATGGGAGGTCTTACAGGCCCAAAAGAGCAACGTTTAACTCTAAAAGTTTATTAAACTTTTAAGATTATTTTCAAATGCTGTTTGAGTTTGGTATTAACCCTTTAACTGCCTACCCAACCAAACGGTGTAGCACATTAGAAAACGTGTTTTTGAAAATACTATTGTGCACCTAAAGGAAAAAACACTGAAGTAAAAAAAAATTTTTTTCCCCAAATATTTAAATAATGTTTTTTTTTCTGGTTATTAACTGGTGTGTACCAAATAGTATCCAGAAAAAAATACATTTTTTTTTTTAGAAAAAAATACGTTTTTTTAGTTACTATCTGGTGTGTACGACGGAGTATTGGGGCCACTTCATAAAGAAAAAAATATTTTTAAAATTACGACTTTAAATCTCGTAAATTTACGAGAAAAGAGTCGTAACTGCTAAATTACGAGAATAAAGTCGTATATTTATGACTATAAAAGTCATAGGCTAAATTTACGACTTTTAGTCTCGTAAATCTACGAGATTTAAAGTAGTATATTTTTGAGAAAAAAGTTCTAAATTTACGAGATTAAAAGTCATAAATTTACGAGAAAAAAACTCGTAAATCTACGAGAAAAAACTAGTAAATTTACAAGAAAAAAGTCCTTAATTTACAAGATTAAAAGTCGTAAATTTACGAGAAAAAAAACTAGTAAATTTACAAGAAAAAAGTCCTAAATTTACAAGATTAAAAGTCGTAAATCTACGAGAAAAAAACTCGTAAATCTACGAGAAAAACTAGTAAATTTACAAGAAAAAAGTCCTTAATTTACGAGATTAAAAGTCGTAAATCTACGAAAAAAAACCTAGTAAATTTACGAGAAAAAAGTCCTAAATTTACGAGATTAAAAGTCGTAAATTTACAGGAAAAAAAACGCGTAAATCTACGAGAAAAAACTAGTAAATTTATGAGAAAAAAGTCCTAAATTTACAAGATTAAAAGTCGTAAATTTACGAGAAAAATTTAGTAAATCTACGAGAAAAAAGTCCTAAATTTACGAGAAAAAAACTCGTAAATCTACGAGAAAAAACTAGTAAATTTACGAGAAAAAAAGTCCTTAATTTACAAGATTAAAAGTTGTAAATTTAAGACAAAAAAACTAGTAAATCTACGAGAAAAAAGTTGTAAATTTACGAGAAAAAAAGTCCTAAATTTACGAGATTAAAACTCGTAAATTTACGAGAAAAAAGTCGAAAATTTATGAGAAAAAAACTCTTAAATCTACGAGAAAAAAGTCTTAAATTTACAAGATTAAAAGTCGTAAATTTACAAGAAAAAAAACTCGTAATATTACTTTTTTTTTTTTTTTGCCCCTAATACTCCTTTTGTAGGTGTGCACCAATAACTTAACAGAACAAAAAAATGTCTGGATAGTATCTGGTACGCACTATATAGTAACTTATACAGAACCCCTATGTATTTTTAGAAAAACAAATACATTTCATCTCAATTTTTGTTTTTTGTTTTTTAAACTTCGATAACCCTTAGAGGGGAATAAGCAGCATGAAAACAAACATTTTTCGATGATTTTTCTCTCTTTTGGTTAGTTAAACGGTTAAAACTCCGTTCAGGAAGTAAAACCTTCAGCTCGTGGCTGAAACTCACTGTCAAAGTAGCTGGTGTCGTCCTCAGACTCCAGCTGGGGAATGAACTCGGCCTTCTGCCTCAGGAGCCCGTTCCAGTCCAGGTTGTGGAAAAACTGATGCTGCTTCACTTCAGCAGCGCCACCTGCAGGCAGAGAGAGGATTTTCAGGTCAAAAGTCAGCAGAAATGAAGAGAAAGCTGCAGTTTAAACACAAACGGTTCCTCTTCCCCTCCACACCTGTAGGTGTACCTGAAGCGGCACACTTCCTGTCTATTGATATAAAGTGTTTCTGTTGGTTTTATTTCCATTTTTTTAGGGAGGGAGTTGTTCACCATGCCAAAATTCAGTTATTTTTTTATATAATTTTTTATTTTGTTTAATTTTTAAGTATGTAATATTTTTTTTTATAAGTTTTACATTTTTTTTTCATTTTGATTTTTTGTTTATATTTTTTATATACATTTTATTTTTTCATTTTGATTTTCATTACTTATTTATAGAATACATTTTTTCATTTTATCTTTTATTTATTTATTTGCACATTTGTTATTTTCATTTTATTTTATTTTTTATTTATTTATTTGTATATTTTTATTTTTTATTTTTCTTTTATATTTTCAATTCTTTTTTTTCCATTTATTTATTTTTTCTTCTTTCTTTTTTTATATTATTTTCTTTTAAACTTTTATTTCAATTTCCGGTCCAACAAAAAAGGGATACAAATATAATCAATTTGAATTCATTTTATCCTAAATTATAAAAGGCGTTCATACAAATATATGTGACAGTAAAATCTGTCCAACACAAGAGGCCCTCAGCCCCTATCTGGTTGCCCAGCTATTTGACAGGACAAGCTAAATAAAAAAAAATATGAAGAGGAAAAAAAACGTTTGTATTGGGTATTAGAAGCATAAAAATGTTGGTGAGTTGTTGCGTATTCTATGGACGCAAATTTTTGCTCAAACGTGGAAAACATGAAAACAATCAGGTCCTTCGGTCCAGGACGTCTGTAGGACAGAAGTTCGTGGCGTCATGGATCAACAGAGCTTACGTTTACTTTACCCCCTGTTGACCTGAACTCATGTGAGAAATCAGATTCATGCTGGAGCTCAATCGATCCGAATGGACAGGTCAGCAGGATGATCTCCTGTGGGACGACCTCAGCCTCCGCCCCCGTCGTTCTCACCTGTTCCCAGCCTCTCCAGAGGGCTCTGCCTCAGCAGCAAGGTGACGAGCTCCTGAGCGTCCAGAGGGGGCGCCTCCTCGCCCTCGGGCCAGTTTATCTCATCTGGAAAAGCAAAAGAGACAAACTCAGATCAGGTTCAATCCTACATCACTTTCAACAACAAATATAATTGATTTAAGATTATTCATTACATGTTCATATTTAGATAATCTGCATTTAAATCTGGACAACAATGAATTTTCAGATGTCAAAATGCAGCAAAAAGATCAAAACATCAATAAAATGAAGATGATATAGTTTTAATTTTTTTTTAAATCGAGTGATTTTATGTTCCTCTGACTGATTAAACTGATGTTTTAGACAGAATAAAAGCGGTCACACGCTTAAAAGAATCAGTTTGAGGAAAAACTTAAAAAAACATGCAGCCGTTGATGCTGGAAGTCACAAAAACGGTTGAACAAGAGCAGCGTGAAAGTTATCCAGGCTGTAGTAATGAGAGCTGGCAGGTTGATGGCTTCCAGAGGAACATTTATCGTGTCCGGCCTGAAAACATCCATCCATTAGAAACGCTCACTTTAACCTGCTAAGGCTGGATGTTCCTGTGTGAAAGTCACCACAAATAAAAAACACAAATGTTTCCATTTGTGCTGCTGAAAAAGAAAAAAAAAAAGTTGTTTTTAATGAAAACGACCTCTAGATGTCCAAAGTATGGAAGATATGAACTTATGCCTTAGTCACAACGGCTATAGGGGGTGTCTCCACCTGTCATTTTTTATTTTATTTATTTTTTTTGTATTCACCTGGTATTTTATTTTTCAATCTTTTTTATACAAAAATATTTACAATTTTTACAATGAATTATATTATTTATTTTGTAACTGTAGTTTATTTAAAAAATTTTTTTTTCCTTTTTTTTTTTTTATTATCGGTCCAACCAAAAAAAAGGATACAAATATAATCAAAATAAATCAAGTTTAGCCTAAATTACAAAAGGAGTTTATACAAATAAACACCTTGTGTGTCAGAAGATTCATGACCTTCTGTTGTAACAGTAAAACTCGCAGGAAATATTTAGGTCGTAGACTGCCCTATGAAAATGTTCATGCACATTTTTTCTATGGGCGTGCTGCGGGCGACATGTCGTAGAGAACACGAATACAACAAGTAAGGACAAGTAATCATGTTGCGCTACTTTGTGACAGTCGAGCTACATTCACGCCAGCCTTAAAAACACGCGACCACTTCCAACGTAAGGTAAATGTAAACGCACGTATATGAGCGTTTTGGTCTTAAACATTTAAATCTCTGACGTTCACATGTCGCTATACAAGTTTCTACAACCGCTTACAAAATGTGCGTTAAAAAGCTAAACTAGTCAAACTTTGACCAATCAGAGACTTGGTTTGAAGGTGAATTCTTCCCTTATGGTTTCTCCTCTAATTCTAGGGGCATTTGAAGGGTTTTTTTACGAAATAGTTTTTTGAGAGCTAACCCTCGCGGCGGATGACAACAGATCCCTCCGCCGCGAGGGTGATCTGTGTTGTGTTGTTCCTCCGAGTAGAAAAGCATTTCTTCACGTGAATGTGCTCTGAAGATGTCTATGTTTAAAAGTAAGAAATTACTTATTGTTTTAGAAGGATTTTCTAAAGTTATAAAACTGATTATTGTTGTTGTGTATTTCTGAGCACTAACAGAAACGTAGCTGACCGGCGACTATTGATGACATCATCAAATGGGAGTAACGCCTGAATTTAAGACACTATTTTTCCATAACTCTCCAGTTGAAAGGCTAAATGTTGGGTTTTTATTTTGTTTTAATGAATTTAATGTACTGGTTTTAATGATATATATATATGTATTTGTTTGTTTTTGATGAATGTATTTTATATTTTGTGCATTAATGCATGTATTGTTTTAATGCGGACCCCAGGAAGAATAGTCTTACCTTTGGTTAAGACTAATGGAAATCCTTAAATAAATTCAAATTCACATTAAATGTAGGGTAAGAATTCAGATTTGGCCTCGGGTCGGTAGTGACATATCAATGGTGTCCCTTTTAATTCACAGAAATGTCAACCGTCTGAAAATTGATCATGAAGGAGAAATTACTCCGTGCGGTTTGTGTCCACCTGGAATTATGACATAAGTGTTTCATAAAAAAGAAAAAAAACGAGCTAAATTCATTTGCACCGCTTTGAGATCTCACACCAAGCCCCTTCGAACTGTAGGGGGCAGACGTGCTAATAATCAGCAGAAGAAGAAGAAGAAGAAGAAGAAGAAGAGGAAGCCCCTCCCTGCTTGCCCAGTGTGAACACTATAAACTAACAGAGGTGGATAGAGTATTCCAAAATGTTACTCAAGTAAAGATGTTGTTATAAAATAATAATAAAAGTTGTTTGGTTCTGAAGAACATCGTCTTCTGCTTTAATTATATTTGGCTACAAGCTTTAAATTCGTAAATGTGTGTTTGTGGTGTTCTTTAAGTGTCTTTTAATTCATGAATGTCAGCGTTTTGATTGAGAATAACCCCGATAATCGACGGCGTGCTGTTCATTCCCGTGTCGCACGCAAACACTTTCATCCAGAATCTGATGACTCCTCCGGGGAGACGATTCCCTCCGTTCCCTCGCCGCCGTCAGCAGCATCTCCGCGACTTTAAACTTCACTTATAGAGCCGAGAAAGCTAAACACGCCCGACGCCATCTGCTTGTCTGCCGGCCTTCTGGGAAATCTAAGCGGTGAAGCGAGAAGCCCATGTGGTCACCAAGCAAACGGTTCATTCACATCTCAATGAGGTTTGGGGATTTGTGCTGATGTGAGCGACAGATGTAGAGGAACGCTGAAGTCGCCGCCACGGCAGGACGGAAGAGGTGATTTGATCTTAGAAAGCAAAGAAGTTTGAGGATAAAAAAACACAACGATTAAAACAAGAAAGTCTACTTTCAGAGCTGGAATCAGCAGAGAAATCTGTCGCGTCTGCTCTGGTCTGTTCTGAGCGGCTCAGATCTGCTGGCAGTGACAGAAGGTCGGGTTGGATCTACCAGCAATCCGCCGGTTAGGTTCTGCATAATCTGATCCCAGATGGTTTTCAAGCCACAAAGACGATCTAAGATCCAAACACTGAGGTGACTGCAGGAAAACGGATATTTAAATGACATTGTTGTCATGATATTTCTGTTTTCCTGATTTTTTACAGAGCAGCTGTTGTGTTTTTAGGGTTATATTTACTAAAACTTTACTAAAAAAATAAGAAAATGATACCTGAGAGATTATGAGGATTTTCAAAATAAAACTAGAGAGGATAAAGTCTGATTTTGAAAACAAAATGTAAAATGTTTATATAAATACAAGAGTGACTTTATGTTGTAGCATCTATAATTAGATATGCCTCTTAGATTAGGTTAAATTTATACTTAAATAAAAATATTTTTGAACATATAGAAGCAGTTGGATGTTTGCAGACATAGAAATTTATTTTTATTTGATTTAATTAAATAATGACACGATGTAACAATAGGGACCTGTATTTTTTTAAATTAAAAATTTTAGACCCCAAAAAAATTTTTTTGGTTTGTTTTTAGAGGCAAAATTCAAAATCATATCACTAAAAATTGATCTAAAGTAGATGTAAATTCAGTTTTGATCACATTTTGACTATTCATTTTTATTCTCCATGTCTGCTGTATGTATATCTTCTTTATTCCCTTCCTGAATGAAACTTTAAAAGCCAAATTTTACACCCATTTAAGCCTATTTATTTTTTCTTTTGATTGGCAGGACCAATGGGTGGACACAAAACGTATCAGAGTATTATTGAGACAGGCGGAAAACGTTTGTGAAGAATCCTCAAGAGTTGGTCTCAAGTAGGACTTTCTACAACAGAGCGATGAGCTGTAAACAGGAGGAACACCGACCGCTGATGACTTGTCCAAACAGCTCCTCCGGAGTGTCTCCAAAAAACGGCACGCAGCCAACGAGGAACTCGTAGAGGATTATTCCCATGGCCCACCAGTCCACCGGCTTCCCGTAGCCTTGTCTGAGGATGACCTCAGGAGCGATGTACTCCGGGGTTCCACACACCTGAGCAGAACAGGAATACACATATCAAAACAAGAGTTCTGAAGAAGAAAGCCGTCCGGTCAGTTTCCACCTCCGGCACTGACCTGCTTGTCGGAGAACTCTCTGGCGTCTTTCTCGATGTGTCCCTCGTACAGGTTGGTGGTCATGTTCATCAGCCCGACTTTGGAGAGACCGAAATCTGTCAGCTTGATGTGTCCCATCGAGGTCACCAGCAGACTGCAGGGAGAGCAGAGAAGATCTTCAGCTTCGGAGAGAACAATCTTTTCTTTACTGCAAGAAAACCTTCTCGACTTCCTTCTCTGTCTCATCATGGAAAACATGGATGATGTTGAGCGAGTATCTTGGGTTTATATGTTTAGAGCTCTACAGAGACATTGGCAAGCGAGTCGCTGTGTCTAGATTCACCCGACCAATCAGAGACGCTCTACGGTGATGTTCACCATTTACTGCACGAGCTGCACGTGGATAATATTTTTTAATATTATGGGATGGCTACAGCTTGGATGCCATTTTTTTTGTCTCAAAGTTGGCCATTTTTAATTGTTAAATGAAAACTTGTTTGAGCAATCTTCACATGCCGACAGGTTAAGTCTACAACCACAACTGAAGTTTTCTTGACCTTTGACCTGGAAAGAAGCCGCCAGGTTAATTAAAAAAAAATTAAATAGATCCCCTTTTACAAATCGTAACTCCTTTAAACTCCTCGAGCATCATTGGGAAGAGAATGTTGGTTTAAGTAGATTTTGAAGGGCGTTAGCTTGGCAAGCTAGCAAAAGTGGCATTTCCTTGTTGCTTGGATATTTTTTACTGTAAAAATTGAATACAGCAATCCTTGGCTCAAGCTGAACAAAATGATATGCCATATAATACGGACATATTAGGAATGTGGGCGTGGTCAACAAAAACCCTCCGTTGCTAAGGAATTTTTTTTTTTACTTTTGCCAATTCTTCTAACAGTTACATAGATTTGTTGGTCAGCCCCAGACAACCAAAAAATAAAATGGTTGCTATGGAGATAAACCAACAGAAAAGGTGTTTTTTAATGAATTTTTCTGTTTGGGGGTTCTGCGTGCTGGCAGAGGATGAGGTTAAGTCAGTGAGGGGGGGGTCAAAAGGGGGCAGCGGGGGTGGGTAGCACCTTCAGGCCATACAACACAGCTGTCGTCTTTAACTACTGATTATTTCGGGGGGTTTTCGGCAACACATAAGATACTGATTTAAGGTTTTTCTACAATAATTTACATTTTTTTTTTAATATTTTGCTTGATCCAACACATTTTTTTGTTCTCCACCAGCCTTTAACCTCCTTAAAAATGTAAGAAAATCCAAGAAAACTTCTAAAAGATGATGTCAAAGATGACTCCTCCCTCACTTGTCAGGTTTGAGATCCCTGTGGACGATGCCGTAGTTGTGGAGATACTCCAAAGCCAGGACGGTTTCTGCAAAGTACATGCGGGCCATGTCCACAGGCAGCGGGCCCATGTTCTTCAGCAGGGTGGCACAGTCTCCACCTGCAAAGAACAACCGAAACATGCGGCAAATATCCCCCAGAAGACCACAGAGACCTTCTGCGGCACTCAGACCGACCTTCCACGTACTCCATCACCATGCACAGGTGCCGGCGCGTCTCGAAGGAGCAGTACATGGATACGACAAACGGGTTCTCGGCGAAGGTCAGGATGTCCCTCTCCACGAAGGCCTGCTGTATTTGATTCCTCAGCATCAGGTTCTGCTTGTTGATCTTCTTCATTGCAAACCGCTGCTTGGTTTCTTTGTGTCGCACTAGATAAACAGCTCTGTGGAGCAAAAAGGAGAATAAAAATGGCTCCACTTCTCTTTAGAAACATCTCTTAGCGTGTTTGAGTCCTCACCCGTAGGCTCCGTTACTGATGAGTTTTATCATCTCAAAGTCGAGCTCACAGGGTTTCCTCCGGGATCGCAGCGCCGTGCCGATGCTCTGAGACTGACGAGAGACAGACGGACGCTAAACGAATCAAAAAGTGCTGCAGAGAGACTAGAATCAATAAAGCGAATCAGTCTGAGCGCTTACAGAATCATCCGTTTCTGGGGTTTCAGCGATGCCGCTGTCACAGCTGGTCAGCTGGGCGATTTCTAAATAAAATAAAAGGTTTTCAGGTTCATTCTAAAGCTACGACTTCACTTTTTTTTCAGATAAATTCTGCAACTTTAACACAAAAACAGCAGACCCGAGGTTTGGCCTTGAGGCGAAACACGACCGAGGAGAAATGAAGCAGAAAACGAATCTGGCTAATTCCTGAAATCCAGCGCTCCAGAACAAGAGCTCGTTAAAAACCACCTTGCATTTTAGGGGGTTCTGTTCCTCATGGGGGGGGGGTGTCCCCAGAGGGCCTGTAAACACGTCTGCTGCCGTTTAACATCTGTCGCTCCTCAGAGGTTTGCTTAAGCAAACAAAGCGCAGGAGGAACAGGCTGACGGCCGGCCGGCCCGCGTGTGTTCAGTCTGCGGGGACGCCATTCTTTTCTAATTACTCATAATGAATGTTGCTGCTTTCTAAATCTGGAGACAGAAGGTCAGTAAACAGACAATCTGGACTTAAGTCAATAGTGTACTACGAACCCGTTTCTATTCTCCCTTCACTGACAGATGTTCCACTAGTGAAAACCTCTCATCAGCATCCATGATGATCATGATGATGATGATGCTGTACCTTCCAGAGGGTCTCTGGTGAGCCCCAGCTGACTGATGATGTACCGAGGGATGTCCGTCTTGATGCCCTGGCCCTCCTTGGCGTGTCCTTCAGCTGCCTCCAGGAGGTGGTAAAACTCCTCCGGGTCAAACTCCTTCAATGAAGCACCGATTGAAAAAACAGAAAAACCCGACAGGTGATGTTCGACTCCGATAGAGAAAGCTCATTTTTTCCCCAGATCAAATTTACATCTACTTTGTATTTGTAAACAGAACCCAAAAGTAGGCAATTTACCTGAATATATATGTATATAAATAAAAGAAAACATACTTTCTGAAAGAATTTTAAAAAGAGATAGAACATAGCTTGAATGGGGACATTTCTTTTTAAATTACATATTTGATTGTGTTGTTTTGCTTTCACATTGCACTTTTGAGAGAGGACTACACAACAGGAAGCTTAAAGCAGACCAAGAAAATACCTTTTTAAAGCCTCTTTACCTCCTCTCAGCTTTATATTGACATATAAGCAACTTTTTAAGTTTTTTATAATCCATCAGTTGATTAGTTAGCCCCATTGACTGTGTAAGAGAACTGGACCGAGTGAGTGTGACATCACTCAGAATATTTTTTTTTTCAGCTCCAACTAAATTAAGTAAGTTCAGTCATCATTTTTTTACACTACGAAAACCATTTTGTTGGAGCCAGAAGTCGTCCGAGTCCTCGTCACCATGGAAACCACCGTCACCAATCAGAAGCGAGCTTGCTGGAACGTCACAGGCCTACCGATTGAAAGCGGGCTACACAGAATTTGTGAAACCTTTTAAATGTTAGATGTGGGGGTCAGCAGGCTCCACCTACTTCTAAAGAGGCAGCTGATTGGTCAGTTTATAAGTTGGATAACTAAAAAATACATAAAAAAATACGAACAGCTTTAAAAAAATAGTATCAGAGGAAATGTGGTTATTCTAACAGATAAAATCGGAGCCAGCTGGTACTTTCTGTTTGAAACACCAGGGGGTAGGGGTCATTCAGTCCAGTTCTCATGTACAGTCGATGGTTGGTGCACAAACTGCAGTGAACCTCAGTGTTTACTTGCAAATAAAGAATTATTTTTTAGTTGTACTGAAGAAAACAAACTGATATTGACCAAACTAAACTAGAACTAGTTCAAAACTATTTTATTTTGTCTCATGCAGCTCTAAGATTTGAAAATGCATCATTAACCACCGACTGATTCTGTCCACAGCTTTAGTCTGTGCTGCTCATTTCAGCTTCAGCCACAAAACGTTTCATATTTTCTTTTTATAAGAAACAGACCCTTATTCTGACATTCAACAGAATGTTTGTCCACTAATTATAACTTTAAATTATATATACTGTAAAGTTGAATTCAAAATAAAAGTCTTTTTTCTCTAAAGCTTTTAAAAACATTTTATTTTAAGTTTTGTCGCTGAAAACCATCTTTTTGAAATAAAAATCTACTTTTTAAGGAAAGTTTTTTAGACTTAAAGATTAGTTTTATTTAGATAAAGCAAATATTACTTCCTGTTTTAGAGTACTTGTGTTACATTTAATGTCTGGACTCGATTCAGCCTCAAATACCAGAAACAACAGAACTAAATGCTTAAGAAGAATAAAACTACACTGATGATCTAAAGATTAGAATAAAGTTGGTAAATCAAAAAAACAAACAAATCTAAAATTAAATAGTTAGGAGTAACTTCTAAACAAGCATTTAAGAAATTAAAGTGGATGTTCTCTTGAGGGGTCGTAAACAGAAATGAAACGTACCAAACACTCCAGCAGCCGAGCCGGTCGAGCGATCACGATGAGGATCTTCTTGGCCAGCTCTCTGATGAAGTTCACCTCCTCGCTTTCTGACCTCTCTGTGGACTGCAGAGAGCAGAGAAGGTTTAAAATCCGTATACTTTAACATCCCTTATTCTGAGTCTTTTCCAGGCTGGAGGATCAATCAATGATCTCATTCAGTATCTTATAAACGGTTATGATTGGAATAAACTGGATCCGCTCACCTCCTGAACCAGCCTCTCCAGCTTGTCTGTGAGCTCACAGAAGTAGCTGGACGTGACGTGTCCGAGCCGACTCTTCTCCAGACAGTCGCGGGCCAGCTCGATGATCTGATGGTGGGCGAAGCCCAGCACGCCGTCCGCCAGAGGCGGGACGCTCTCTGGAGAGTTGCTGCGGATGATCTCCTGAATCTTCTCCTCCATCTGAGCCGTGGCCTAAAGTTACAAGACAAAATCGGTGAAACCAAAGTCTCCTGAAGCCACCGGGCTCCAGCGGGAGAGCCGACCTTCGGGAACCGCTCCTTGTAGACGTGATTCATCATGATGATCTCGTGGTCGTAGCAGGACGGCGATCTTCCAGGGCTGAAACGCACAGCAGACGGGTCAGCATGAACGGCGTGGAGGAGGCGGTGAGGAGGGAGCGGCGGCGAGTACCTGAGGCTGCGGGAGCGTGGTCGCATGGCGGTCGCTCTGCGGCACTCGTCCCCGGAGATGCTCTCGGTGCAGAAATGCTTGGAGAGGAAGTGCAGCTCATCGGGGGTGGGCTGGTAGGGCAGCTGGTGCAGCTTCTCCTGTGATGAACAGGATGACTGGAAATGAAACAAATATACATTCAACATGAAAAGAAAAAAAAAAAAGAGGATTTTTCTCAGATTTAATTAAAACAATAATTAAAAAATGACCACAGAGCCTGAAGGACCCCTTAGTTTAACCGCATCTCTGTAGTAAATCAGCTTGAATAATACATATTTCAATTTAGTTTTGATTTAATTAGTATTTTGTAGAAATATTTTCAAAGCACTGACAGGTAGAGTTACTTAAATTAAGGGTTAGCTTACTTTAAACTGGTGAAAATAAAAAAATAAAGTCATTTACGGCATAAAAAACTTAAAATCAATTAATAAATTAAATTAAAACTGAAACATATTTTTTTTTTGCTTTTTTGCATAATGATCCTATTTTATAACAGCTTCTCCAACATCCCAAATTAAATTTCTGCTTTAAAAATCAAATGCATTTCAAAAAAAAAAATATTATGGGATGGCCACAGGACCTACAGCTGTGAAATTTGTCAATTTTTTACAATACGGGAAAATAAAACCACTAGGTTAAGTGCATAACTACTATCGCTTTTCTGTTGACCTCTGACCTCAAGAAGAGTCTGCTATCTTGAATTAAAAATATATATCACCTTCTACTAATTTAGGAATCTAGGAATTTTGACCTATCACCTCGACCATCTTTGGAAGATATTTAGGAAAAAATATTGGTTTAAAGTGTAAAGTTCTTTGATGTCGTTAGCATAGCAAGCTAACAAAAGTGGCGTTCTCCCGTTGCTCGCACATTTTTTTCTGGAATGTTGTGAACATGTCATAAATCAATCCCTGGGTCGAGCTGAACGAAACAATATGACACATGATGAGAACATACTAGGAATGTGGCCATGGTTAACAAAAAAATAAAAAAACCTCCGTTGCCATGGAAATCCCAAAATTTACTTTTGCCAATTCTTCTAAAAGTTACATAGATCTGTTCGTCACTTTCAGGCGACCAAAAAATAAAATGGTTGCTATGGAGATAAACCAACACAAAAGCCTCCATTTTGAGAAGTGTGTATTTTTATATTTTTCTCTGATTTGACCAGTTAGATTAATTAATCTCACAATAAAAATAATTGCAAGACAGCACCAAATAAAACTTTCATGTTTTCCTTCAAACTAAAGTCTATAGCAGGCATGTCCAAAGTCTAGCCTGTGGGTGAAATGTGGCCAAAAAAACAAAAAAAAAAAAAAAGAAAAGCGCCCCCACACCCAGCATTTACTGCAAACTGCAAGTATTTTAAACATGTGGCAAAACTAACTTCATTGCCATAAAATAAATAAAAATTAAAAAAAGAAGACAGCGAAAAATGGAAAATTTGAGTATTTTATTCAATGAAATACAAAAGCTCAGCGGCCTTGTGGTAGAGTGTCCGCCCTGAGATTGGAAGGTCGTGGGTTCAAATCCCGGCCGAGTCAGACCAAAGTCTCTAAAAATGGGACCCAGTGCCTCCCTGCTGGACACTCAGCACTAAGGAGTTGGACTGGGGGGTTAAAGGGTTCCTGAGCGCAGCTGTGTCTGCAGCTCACCCCTCCCCCAGGGGGTGGGTCAAGTACAGAGAACAAATTGCACACACTTAGTTGCGTGACAAATAGTGGGACTTAAAAGACCAGCGTCCACCGAATGGGTCTGAGAGTGGTACCAGAGTCCGCTTGGGTGAATTCAGACTGAATATTTGTTCTGGATCATCGGGGGAAACGGGTTCTGGTTTATCTAAGCGAACCAAACGAGCCTGAATACACTCTAAAAATATGTCAGATCCAAGTTTCTTTGCATTTAAGGGTTCAAATAATGGAGGTTGAATGGTTGGCCCTCACAAACATCCACGTCCTCTGGTTTCATTTGAAGGGAGTTTCTATCCTCATAAGTGGATTTTAATGAAATTACTTGTGTAGTTCTTTATTTTCTATAAAAGAGTTGTGTAAAGTCAACCAAGCTGATGTGTGATGCTCACAGAAATCGTGGAACTGGGGGTGTTGGTTCCATATCCAGAGGAGGGAAGGGAGGCCAAAGACCAGCGGCGGCCATCGGTCCTGAAACAAAACCATCAGATGAGATTCAGAACAGTGAAAAAACTGTGAGGACAAACACGACGTCCTGATGCAGCATGCCGGTCTGTGAGGAGACACTCGTGTGTTTGAAGGTTAAGTGAGAAAACCTCCATGACCACATGGTTCTACATGAACCTGAAAACCGCAGATTTCCAGGATGACAAACTGATGAGGAACGACAGAGAACTCCAGATGGATGTGAGGGATGGCTGCTTAAAGAGACACGAAGCTCTGGCTAGAGTTACCTGTCTGCTCTGTGGCAGTGACTGTGGATTATAACAAGAACACAGAGTCACATGTTGAGAAACTGCACAACATAAAAACTGGTTCTGACAACAAGAATCTGAACGTGTGTGCTACAGATCGTTTCTGGGGAGTGATCAGCTGCAGCTCAGAGGGAAAATAAAAGAAGCAGATCCAGGTCAGGTTACCTTCGTGCAAACGAGAAGTGAGCAGAGGCACTGGGGGAGAAGTTTCGAGGGCTGTCCTGTGGGCTCGTTCCTGAAATACAGGAAAGACATTTAAAAAAGGAGATGCTCAATGAGTTTGATGTTTTAGCAGACAACAATAAATCAGATATTCATTTCACACAGGAAGACTAAAAAAATCCTACTTTAGTGAAAATAACTTGATAAATGAATAAAAACGCAGAAACAACACTTTGCTTTGACACTTTGCTTTGACTTTAAAGGCACATGGACCTCAGAGGAGTAATCATGGACTGTATATAAGAACTGGACTGAGTGACCCCTCCCCCGTTGTTCCAAACAGGAAGTGCTAAATCTATTCTTCTATAGAGAAATAAACAGCTGTTCATTATATTTTTGGGAATATCCATTCTTGCTCTGATACAGTTTTTTTTTAAACGTGTTTTTTCTTCAGTTCAAGTTATAAACTGACCAATCGGATGCCTCGATAAAAATAGGTGGAGCCTACTGTCCAAAATGTTTGACAAACTCTCCCGGGCCTGCTTCTAAGTGGTAGGGGTGTGGCCTTCCAGCAAGCTCGCTCCTGATTGGTGAGAGTGACATTATGACAACATAATGGTGTCCACATTCAAAAATAAAAAAAAAAATGGCGACTGAATCGACTTCATTTGGTTGAAACCATTTTCCAGTTCTCTTTCACAGTGAATGGCGCCGACCAACCAACCAAACAAAGAGATAATTGAGGTTTTCATGATATATTTGTATAATTGACAGATTTAACTGAGGCTGATTTGAGGTCCTGTGGTGCGGTATGGGTGTCAGGTGGGACGCGTTCAGAGGTGAAAAAAATCTGAGCTTTGGTGAAGTCAACCAATCAGGGACTCAGCTTTGGGATGTGACGCTTTCAGCGACTCAGTTGGTAGAACACAAATCGTCCTGAACTTCCACCAATTTTCTAAACACCTGGACAGGTTTCTAGTCTGTCATAGCGGCTAGAGCGAGTGAGTAATTGAGAAAAAATCTTCTAGTTTGATTCTTGTTTTCATTTTTCCCATCTCGGACAGCGAGTCTTTAAACTAGGACACAGAAACGTGGAAGTAGCGGCGGAAAGCGGCCATCATTCGATCATTCATTTGTGAATGATCTCATAAACCCAGACATGAAGATGTGTTGACCAACATTTTGATAGAACTCTTTAAATTGAAGAAATCTGAACTCTTCCAAGTTTCCATGCACTGTAATAAGATGTACACAGTTCCATGTAGCGATCAGGCTAAAAACATTTGCTGGTAGCTCTTCTGTGGGAGGAGCATCAGGTTTAGAAAACATTTTGGACAGACGTCGACCAACGAATTTGACGTCAAAAGAGAGACAGCCAATATAACTAGAAACATTTACTTCATTTAGCAGAAAACTCATGTCAAACATATCTGTAGTGAACCCTGGCGCGGTTCACTACAGTGTAAATACAACCAGACTACTCAGTTAAACAAAAACTAGAAATAAACCCAAAACTGTTTCAAACTCTACAGATTTCAATGATAAAAAGTTGGTGTAGTGATGAAATACAAACTGAAGAGTAGGATTGTGTGTTGGCAAGAGTGTGGCGATACGATATGTATCACGATACTTCTCTAATAAAATTGTAAAATTCATATTATTTAATGATCACAATATAATTATTTAACACAAGCTGGTTCCGCGAGATCTTCTTGTTTTGGTCGTGGTGCTGCCACCTAGTGGTCGGGAGTTTAGGTGGAAAACGAAAGTAAGACGCTGAATGACGCTCAAAAATAATCAACAATCAGCATTTTAAATCGGTAAAAATATCGTCAAAGAAAATATCGCGATATATCGCCACATTTTTTCCCCACACTCATACTAAACAGCAATGACAGGACAAACAGGACAATTCTTCTTCATTTTTGTGACGTTTCCAGATAAATATAAAAATAAATAATATCAAGTAAAGGTGTGATAAAATAATTAATCTTAACTAGAATATTATGGTGTGAAAGAAGCCTAATCTATTTCCAACTGAACTCAAGTGTCCATTGTTCTGCACACGTTCCTGTCCTATAGACACTTTATTTAGCTTTTGGTCTATTTTAATCTATTTTATTTTGAGGAACGTTCAGATATCAAATATACTTTTCTAAAATATTTGAAGAAACTAATTTGAGAGATAAAAGGCGACGAATTTATGAGAAAAAGAGCCTTAAAACAGCATCTGTGTTAAAGAAATGAAGTGGATTTTACATGAAATGTTCATTCTTATGGGTTAAATATAAAAACAGTGAGAGGCGATGCTGAGTTCAAACCACCAAGCGACAAAATAAAAGTCCAGACACAGAAGGCGGAGTTCCACATCTGTCAGGGGAACAATAGGACAAAAGAAGCCCGGCTAACCTACAGGACAACATTTGTTTTCATATGAACAAGGAGCTATTGTTAGAGAAACACTCAAACTTTTTCAAGGTCTTTGAAAAATACTTTTTCTCAGCAATTACAGAGTAGAAGAGCCCTCTGTTCTGACCGAGCGTCCGTTCGACGTCATCATAGCAGGTTGGATCAAATCCTCTCCTTTCATCTTTTTTTACTAACAACAGTAGGATTTTTTTTGTCCTTTGGAGGATCTTCAGTCTCTGATCTGCTTCGACTCTCCTCGTCTTGTTCTCCTACCTCTGGAGCAAATGTTCCGCCTCAGCCAGAGAGTCAAATCCTCCCAGAGCGGCGGACTGTCCGAGTCCGAGTGCATCTTCCAAGCGTCCTCCGCCGGGTCCCAACGCAGACTAAACAAAAGAGTGGCGGCTCCGCTTTTGCCTGGCAATGCCAGGAAATAAAACGCCCTGTGGTAAATGACCCCCCCCCTTTACTTCTTTCCTCCCAGCGGGACGACATTTCCTCCTTTGAAACAATCAAACGTAGAATTTGCCACCGTTCTGTGAAATTTCACCCTGTAGAAGACCGTCACTATTCAGGTGTTTTCTGTTCAGACTTTCATATCAAACGCCGTTTTTTTTCCCCATTAAATGCCCCCCCCCCTTTAGATAAGAGCTGGCATTTCAACCACTCATATCTCTGGTTGTACAGGCAGCAGTTCTGTCTGTGTCTCCATTATAACACAATGGGCTGCATTCCTGCTGGAGAACCTTGCATCAATGACACTCGTGTTTTACATGAAGCCCCGCCCCTACAGAACAGGTGCTGGAGGTGGACTCACCTGTGAGAGACGACAGAGGGGAGTGAGGTCGCGTCAGACCGGACGACTGGCCGCTTCCAATCAGGCTCTTCCTGTTGCTGGTCCTGCAGCTGCAGAGGAGAAGACAGATTTGGTTTTAGGGAGAACGTAGAGAAAAACGGACAAACGGATCTGAAGATTTGGTCATTTGGTGAGTCTGTTCTTAGACTTGCAGAAAATGACTGAAAATAAATAAAATGAATGGAAGAAAAAAATGAAAACAAATGGAAGCCAACCCCTTAAAAAACATTTATGTAGTTACATTTATAATGTATTTGTAAACCGTCTCATAGAGATGCCACAAACGATTATTTTATTAGTCGACTAATCACTGATTATTTTTTCCGATTAGTCGACTAATCGGGTCATGTGCAAACTAACTAAAAACTAGATATATAGCATTACCTGCTATAATGCTAGTGTGAATGCTATAAGCTGAATTTGGCCGCTGAAGATGTTAGTGCTGATAGCTGAAGATGCTGAAATGAATAGCTAAAAACAATGAAGCTGATAGGTGAAATCGCTGAAGCTGATGACGCTGAAGCTGATAGCCACAGGTAAAATATTGGTTAAATGCCCAAAAAAC
>NC_050523.1:4129576-4131590 GCF_002922805.2 Oryzias melastigma
ATGCGCCAAATTTAATCTATTTCACCTAAAAGGTGAAAAGTCCTTAAAAATAAATCATTTTGTTGCCCTTGGATCATCTGACTTAAAAATGAAACCATCTGCTTCCGTTCGCTCCTCTCTTTGTTAGACAATAAATGGTACAAAATACCAGCATATAAATAAATAAAAAACATTAAAAAAAATATTCATGCTTTTATGACTGTAGGTCATTTTGATGACACAAGAACTCAATAAAAGCCAGTTTATTCACACTAAAGGACATAAATATGTATCTTGCCGTTAAATCTGCTTCACTGCTTTATTTTAAAGTGAGTTTGGGGTTTCTAATTCCAGATTTGAGGCTGAAGAGCATTAAAAACACTTCAAGGTCACAGATTCGAATCAGCGACGTGGCGTTACATAACCTCCTTCGAGGTCTGAACCATTTCTAGCTGCAAATTAAATCACATCTTCAGAGTTTAGGTCAGAGAGTGAACTTATTTTTATGGCGAGCAGAAGCTGAAGGATGAAGCTCAAACACACAGAGTTCCTCAGATCAGGAGAAGCTTAATCTGCTGCAGCAGCTCCTTCAAATGATCAGATTTATGTGGATCTCTGCAGTGAAATCTGCAGAGCCGCTCCCGCAGGTGAGACTCCAGAGCATCAAAGTCGCATCGATGACGGGCTTTTATCACCTCCAAACAGAGATCATAGTGAGCTGAAGAAACGGGGAAGAGTTTCAACTGCAGAACATTTTGAGACTAAAAGAATGGATCGTTATCATGAACAAGTGGACGTGCGGTCGGCTGAAACCCGTTCTTTAGTTCAAACCACCTCATCCTTCTAATTTCTGATGGAAATACTGCAATAAAGAAGAAAAATACTCAGTTTTTTCAAAATTGACACATTTCCATTTGAAAAATGAACTACTGCAAATTAAATTTGTGCAATTTCATAGTCAATGGAAACTCAGCTACAGTCTCACTGGCTGACGGGAAGCATCAACTTGGAGCTGAACTGAACCGCCACTCCTCCACCCGCCGCTCCATCCATCATCCTCAGGATTCAATGACGCTAGCACAACCTTTGCAGGTACAACAGCATCAAGCCTTCTTTTTCGTTTAAACTTGTCTGGCAGATGAGCAGACAGATGAGAGCTGAAGGCTTCTGGTGTTGGACATTTCACTGTTTCAACAGAGGGTTATGGGTGTAGTTGGATTATATTTGTATAAACCCCTTTTGTAATTTATCTATGTTGATTAAATGTGTATCCTTTTTTGGTTGGCTTAAAAAAAAAAAAAAAAAAACCCTTGTCGATTGCCCGTACCAGTCGGACAGTGGCAGTGGGATGGCAATGGGGGCCAGGATGGTCGCACTCTGAACTCGACCAATCAGACAGTTTGGTGGACTTTTAAGGCCCTCCTACCAATCAATTCAGCTCTAAGATGCATCCCATCAGCCAGTGCAACAGTGGCTGCTTTTCCATTGACTATGAAAGTGCAAAAATCGGATTTGCTGCTGCATTCCTGCCATCAGCTGATAGCTGAAAACACTGTAGCTGATAGCTAAAAACGCTGAATCTGATGGCCTGAAAACGCTGAAGCTGATGGCTGAAAACGCTGAATCTGATAGCTGAAAACGCTGAATCTGATAGCTGCAAACGCCGAATCTGATAGCTGCAAACGCTGAAGCTGATGGCTGAAAACGCTGAAGCTGATGGTTGAAAATGCTGAAGCTGATAGTTGAAGCTGAGGGCTGAAAACGCTGAAGCTGATAGCTGAAAACACTGAAGCTGATGGCTAAAAACGCTGAAGCTGATGGCTGAAAACGCAGAAGCTGATGGCTGAAAACGCTGAAGCTGATGGCTGAAAACGCTGAAGCTGATAGCTGAAAATGCTAAAGTTAATAGCTGAAAACGGTGAAACTGATGGATGAAAATGCTAAATTTAATAGCTGAAAATGCTGAACTTGATGGCTGAAAACGCTGAAGCCGATGGCTGAAAACGCTGAAGCTGATAGCTAAAAAAGCTGAAGC
>NC_050523.1:4131760-4133179 GCF_002922805.2 Oryzias melastigma
AACTCCAAAACAGCCTAAAAAAACTTAAAAAGAAAAGCCTAAAATGAGCTAAAATGGCTAACATGAAGCTGAAATGTTAGCTAAACTCAAAAATAGCTTAAAAAAATCTTAGTAAAAGCCACAATAGTCCAAAAAGCTAGTAGAATGCCAATTTTTAAAATTTTAACTTAACGTAGTTATGAATAATAAATTCGAGAATAAATTAACCAGAACCTTAAATAACTTTCAACATTTTACTCTCTATAAAAACATTTATTGTCAAAATTATACAAGTTAGAAATGAGTGCAAGATGATATTGGACCATTAATCACAACAAATGATCTGGAGTGACCGATAGTTCGTCTCACACTTTTATTCTGGAGGAACCAAACTTCCTGTTAGGGGAGGAGAAAAGTTTTAGTGGCTCATGTGACTTAAATATTATGTTAAATAAATTGGAGCAGAAACTAAAAATACAGCAGACTCACCAAACAATTAAATGGGTTTTAAAAAAAAGCCACTTTCACCTGTCAGCAGAGCAGGAAACACACCTGTGCTGGCATGAGTGACGCCCCCGCCACTCAAAACCTAATCCTCCTGTTTATTCACGCCTGGACCTAACTCGAGCAGTCAGGAGGAAGGATACGGCGCTGCGCAGCGTCCATCACGACAGAGGAAATAATATCTGCTGCGCAGGTGCTCGGTCAAAGAGGATCAGATTTAACGGGATCTATTTTTAACCCCAATCTCCACGTTTCACCTCCTCACGTCCCGTTCTGAGCTTACGGAGGGAAAGAGCGTGCAGCCACAGGTCGTGATGTCATGAAGGTCGCTTTTGTTTCCTGCGTGAGGCTGAGTCGCCTCTGCGGGCGCGAGGAGAACACAATGGCGTGGAGCTCCTGAGGGGGATAAAGACGCCTCGGGAGAAGACGATAGGAGAAAGTAGGCCAGTGTTTACACTGCAGACACTTTAGATCGCTGGAACGAATTCATGAGGCTCAACTGCAACAAACCACTTCCAGCAGCCGCTAAAAATACTTTCAAAGCGTGACAGTTACAACACTTCACATATCGGACATCATTTTATTTTTAACCTGTTCTTCAAAGCACAAAAGGAATCTCAAGCTGTCATTTCTCAGACGCCGGCTTATTCAGGCAGCGGGAAGAAGCCGAAATAGATGAGACGCTTTGAATCCAGATGAATCCCCTCGGGTCTGATCCTGACCCGTGTCAACAACAAGCCGCCACCAATCTTCTTTACCGGAGCGAGCTGCGGCGCCACGTCACAGCTGTCAAGGTGAGCTGGCAGGAAAGTGCTGCGAGGCGACACGACGGGAGGATAAACGGCGAAGAAAAAGAAATGCTTCCTGCAGCGACACGTGCAGGAGCCACTTCTAACGCTCGAGCTTCCTTTATGTTACAGTGAGCTGATGCTGGAC
>NC_050523.1:4133599-4195602 GCF_002922805.2 Oryzias melastigma
GTTAACCAGCCCCTTTAAACACAAAAATAAAAAATGATGACATCACAGCGTGCAAATGTAAAAAAAAAAAATTCTTATCTACAACGAAGTATTGGGGCCATTTTACAAGCTATTTTTTTAAAATAAATTATGACTTCAAATTTAGTAAAATTACGACTTTGATATAGTAAAATATGACATTAAAAGTCGTGAATTTATAAGAAAAAAAAACGTTTTACTTTTTTTGTGGCCCTCAATACTCCTTTGTACTTGAGGGGCTCACAAAAAATAACAACAAAAAAAATCAACTATCCAATACAAGCCTTAAAAATATTATGGGATGGCCACAAGACCTAGGGCTTGCAACCATATCGTGGTAAAATGTAATATTTGCAGTTTTTAACCACAATATACAAAAAATGGTGGGGGAGAGATTCCAAATTTCACATTTGTGGAAAAAACATAAAAGTTTTGTTGACCTTTGACCTCAGGAAGAGGCCAGAAACTTGAATTTTAAATGTTTTGTTAAGTTCAACAGCAAATAGACAATAGCTGAATTCTCTAAAAGAAATCCCATTTAGTATTTTCTACTAATTTTTGTTCACCTCCTAGCCTCTCAAGCATCATTTGAAATCTATTTATCATTTAAAGTTTGAGGATTTTGAACAGTGTCGGTACATCAAGTTCACAAAAGTGGTGCTTCCCCTTTTTATTTGCATATTTTTTACTGGAATGCTGCAAAAATGTAATCCCTGAGTAAAGCTGAACGAGATGATATGACACACGATATGAACATGTTAGGAATGTAGGCGTAGTTAACAAAAACCTCAGTTGCTACGGAAATTCAAAAATATACTTTGGCCGATTCTTCTAAAAGTTACATAGTTTTGTTTGTCACACCCAGGCAACCAAAAAATAAAATGGTTGCTATGGAGATAAAACAACAGAAAATGCACTAAATTAGAAAAGCTTGAATTTTTTTTCTTTTTTTCATGAATTTGTGACAAGAGTGGGGAGAGTCACTCAGCCCGTGGGGGAGGGTAGATTGCGTCTATGTGCCTTTTACTTCATCATTGTTTTAAAAACATTTTTATTTTACATTTTTTGGCTGCTGTTAGTAACTGCTATCCAAAATAAACAATTGTGAAATTAACCTTAAAAACCCAGAACTAAATGGTTAAAGGGATTTACAGAACAGTAGTGACTTCCTCAAAAAATAAAGTTCTGATGAATATTTCTGCACGAAACCAGCCTGCACTTCCTGATAAGCTTCTCTGCACTGTTACAAAAAAATAGGTCAGGGATTAGAAAAGACATATCTTTAAAGAAAATTTAACCATGACAGAAGCTTCATTAAGCCATAAAAAGGGTGACAGGACGGCGAAATGGTTCTTTTTATTTGGGGTTTAACAAGCCGACAAAAACCAAAACATGCTCAGAGTTTCCTCTGAAGAAGAAAAAGTGTAAAACTCTTTTGTGTCTTTTTAGAGGAGAACAGTTCAAAAAGCGATGCTATTTGGATCACAAAGGAAGATTCTGACCATTTCTAAATGAGATATTCTGACGGCGGTACCTTTTGGAGCGGCGCAGATGGGCTCCACTGAAGTAATGCGGGACGTTAAAGTTGGACAGAGTTGTCCACGGGCTACAGTCGGACATGGCGTCCACGTCATGGCACAGGGGCAGGTGTAAAGGGAGCTTGTGCGGTCCGGACGAGAAGCGTCGGATGTGGGGATTCAGCAGGTTGTGACCTCCGCCGCAGTCCTGACAGGCGCAGCGCTGAGGCCCCAACTTCCTCTGGACGGCCGCATCTGCAGCCAGCTGCGGCATAAAAACACAGCGGCAGGGAGGACACGCCGTCCTCCTCTGTCCTGGAATTCAAAAGCTAATCCCGACTGAATCCTGAAAGGAGCACACGCTCAATCCGGATCCGCTGCAGGGGAGCGACGCCCAACGCCGGATAACTCTTCCCGTCCAACCGCCACTGCGTTCTGGATCCCAAACAGCCGTCCCGCTCTCAACATGCTTCGTATCATGTAGCCGGCATCTACCACTTCACGTCCTGTGAGGGGGGGGCCGGGGAGACGGAGGGGGTCTGCATCATCAGCAGACGCTGCCGGGAGTTCGCCGCTTTCACCAACTGGCTCGTGTCCAGAGTCCCGCTCGGCCAGCGGGTTGACGGGGACGCATCTGAAACGGAAATGTTCTGCTTTTCCATGGATTCCTCCACTCCTGCATTAGTTCCACCCCGCGGGGACAGGCTTACCTCATTCACCGAAACCAAACCACCTTTGATCCGTGACTCATTTTCTCTTCCACTTTACAAGCAGATAAGCGACGAAACAAAAAGATTATAGAGAAAAAAATCTGTCAGAGCTGAAGTTTACTCACCTAGATGCTCAGAGACGGAGTCTGCTTTCGTTTTCCTCACCTTTTATGTGTTTTTTTACATGTTCAGTCACAGATCTACACTGCAAACTAGTTTTTTCCAATATTTTCAGGCACAATACAAGTAACTAAAGTCTAGAAGGGAAAAAAATCTCACAAGTTATCAGTTATTAAATAAAAATGTGAATAAATGTGTTTTTGGTGGAAGACACAATCAATATCTTTATCTTCAATGACATTAAAAAACATAAAATTCAACTTAATTTTCCAAAATCAACTTTTATAAACTAGATTTGCTGCAATTATCCAAAAAAAAAACAAATCAAATATATACGAAAGGAATAGGAAGACCAAAGAAATGATTATAAAAGAAGATAAATCATTTTCAAACATAAACAGCAGCTTCAAATACTGATTAATGTTTAACTTTTATGTTTTGTTCGAGCCAAACACTGAACAAAGTGTGAAAACTGCAGTTTTTGTTGACACAGTTAGTTTAAGGTGTGAAACATAACACAGAAATAACAGTAAATGTGTAAATAAACTTAAATCTTTTTTTTTTTATTGACTAAGATGCCTATGAACTGCCGTCATATCAGCTTTGATAACAAATTGAACTGAATAAAAGTAAAAATTAAAAAGGTAAATATGTTTGATTTTGTAGCGAAATATGACAATTTGTGAATTTTTAAATGTAAGATTTTTTTTAAATCATAGAAATAAACTTTTACCTGTTAATTTGACAAAATGGTCAATTTACTTGTGAATAAAAAAATACTTGATTTACTCTTGAAACTACTTAAATCTTTAATTTGAACCTACGTAAAAAGACGAACAAAATCTTCATATCCAATAAAAATTTTAAAAACTGATATTCTTATTTAAAGACAAAAGCGTTCTCAGTGGTTATCTTAATTATGATGATGCTGTTTTTAGCCAAAATTAAAAAAAAAAAGTAATTTTTGAGAACATTGTTTTGCAGAGCAGCTTGAGTTTTTGTGGGCGGGACTGTTAGTGTGGGGTAAGCCCGCCCCCACTTCCCATCATTTATGTGTTTACACTATGTCCTGCTAGCTGACAGCCTCTCACAACGTCTGAGCTATCCACCAGATTCCAGCTAAGAGGAGGAAAACAAAGACGTTCATGGATCTATTAGAATAAAAAAAGGATTCAGATAGTCAATTACGTATAATTTTCTTTGTCCATGTCCTCCATCATCAGAAAAGAAAATGTTAAAACACAAAAAATGCTATTTTCATTGGAGTGAGTCTGTAAGGAACTATTCTGCCATTTAAGCAATCAAAATAAAAAGAACTAAAGACGACAAACAAATGATCTATACATAGATGAATCAATATATCAAATTCTTGGTCAATAAACTTAAATTCTCCATCAGCAGATTCACTCATCTGGAAATGAGGAATAACAGTAAAAAGTGAGCAGACTGCAGATGTTCTACATAAATTAGACTTTTATTCTTTCCAGTTAATTATTAGGATGACCTCATCGCTGCCTGATGCTTCCGTCTCGTTAACAGTACAGGTGAGTAACGAGGAGGCTCTTCATAGACTGACAGGCCGCTGCTGATAATTCAAGCGTTCTGCCTGGAAGGGATTCAAAACGATGAGCTCCGGTGCATTTTTGCCACAATCGGAGGTCATTTCTGTGAGCAGAAGCCGAGGTTTGCAGGAACGTCCTCTCAGGGCGGCTCCGTCAGTCTCCCGGCAGGCCGATGTGACAGCCTTCACTCTAATTATGGCGCTGCTCTGTTTCTGTGCTCCACATTTGAGACGACAGCTCACACTGGTTCAAAGTCAAACCTGCATAAAGCAGCGTGAATGGGGAGGTCACCGCCTGCAATGTGCTGACGTCTCAGCACGTCAGATCACGACACCTTAGCAGCTTTTCGGGCTGAGACCACGAAAATAAACACACAGGCAGACACTATTTTCCCTTAATCACTAAAATATCATCATCACTCAATCCACAGACTTCTACCATGACAGTAAGAAAAAGACACTAATTTCAAATTGAAAATCCAATCCTATATTATATAAAAGAGGTCAGTTTATGAGCAAATGTGAAGCTCAAAGATATTTAATGAAAAATTATTGCAAATATTTAACAAACAAAATGAAAGTCTTTTACATTTTTCAATTATTTTTGTCACTTTAATGGCTCAGAATGTCACAAATAAAGCTGAAGAAAAAGCAAACGTACAAATAACCTGACAACTCCCTTAAAATGTGACATGAATACAATTCAACACAGTTGTATAAATGTGAAAGTATAAGTAGATAAGCACACATGATGGGATAAAATCCTGGTGGAATTAAATGTGCGGCTAGTTTGGAACAGAAAAAAAACAATATAGATACCAACAAAATTAATAATAATACAACATAAAGAAAAATAGAAAAGTAGTGATTGATCCAACGCATTATGCTAAAGTCTGCTAGCTTGATGCTAACATATAATGGGATTTCCCATAAGACGGCTAATGCTAATGCTTACTTGACCAAATCCCTAAAACATATATATTGATTATTGATGTATTTCTAAATAAATGTGTCTGTAAACTCTAAATTGACTTGAATCAAATTGTACTGAGTGGATCAAAAAAAAAAACTGAATCCAATTGATCCAGGCTCTGGTGAATTGAACTAATTCTGGAAATTATTGGAGATCCCAGCCCTAGTTCTTAAAAAAAAAAATACATTTAAATGCATGTTTTTCCCCAAAATTTTAAAACGTAATACATTGTGGTTTATATTACCAAATGTAGTGAGCATCGATGGACACTGGTTTTTCGCAGAGTAAATGAAATTGGACAGTTTGTCATCAACCTCGATCTAATAAACAAACGGCTCTGTCTTTAAAAAACAAATTATTTCTAAAAAGCATAAAAAAAGCTGATGGCTAGCTAGCTGAAATATTCGCTAAATGACAAATTAGACCTAAAAAAACTGGAAAAATGTCTAAGTTAGCTGAAACAACTAGCATGAAGCTGAAATAATCGCTAAATGACGAATTAGCCTAAAAAACTGACAAAAATCTAAAATTAGCCAAAACAGCTAGCATGAAGCCAAAATATTAGCTAAAGGCCAAATTAGCCCCCAAAATTTGGAAAAATGTCAAATTTTGCAGAGGATTCTGGGAAATTTCTAGGGCACTTGATTTTGGAGTTGTAGACGGCACTACAAAGAGGCCTACGCTAGTTTACTGGCGATACGGTACATATCGTGATACAAATATCACAATACGTACCCAGATATATCCCTAGACAGTCCACAACAATATTTCACTATTTTTGTCAATAATGAATATTATATACATTTTTCACTTAAGTAAAATTGTGAAAAACACGTTATTTATTAACCACAAATTAACACTCTAATTCCAGAAAGATGTACAGAGCAGGAATTTAATTCACTCGTTGCTCACCTTTCCTCTCAGAGGTTGCCACAGCTTTCACCGATCAGGACATTATGATTTTGGGAAAGATTTCTACGCCAGATGCCCTTCCTGACTCAACCCTGTATTTTATCCAGGCTGGGGACCGGCACAGGGAAACACAGACTTTGTTGCTACACAGTGAGGAGGTAGAGAGCTGGAATTATTAATCCACTGTGGTTTGATGATAAAACCTGGATGATTTATTAATAAAAAACATTTTTTTTAAATGATAAATCGTTTAAATGCAATGCATTGTGGTCTATATTCTACAATCTAGTGAGTTTTTTCCAAAAAACTTCTTAGTAATTGAACTTTGAGATCAAGTCTGTCATCAACCTCGATCTAATAAATAAATGGCTCTGTCTTTAAAAAACAAAAATTATTTCTAAAAAGCATAAACATAGCTAAGAAAATCAAAAATGAAAATATAAAATAGATTTGAAGAAAAAATTAAAATAACCAAATGTGGATGAAAAACTTTTTTGTTGTTGTTTTTACAGAGAAGAACTGATTTGTTGATCTATAAAAACAGAATTTTGAATCTAGTTTTCATATCTCAGCATAAAGCTTAAATTCGTTTGATGATCTGGAACATTTAAGTGTGAAAAACATGCAACTAAATCCAAACAAAGACTTTCAGATGACTGTAGAGAACATAAAGAGCTCAGATCCCTCTGATCAGGCTTTGGTCACTCATCCATCAGTCGTGCACCAGCGTCCTCCTGAGTCTAGAATCTTCAGAGTACGGTCTAAGTTTTATGACTCAAACTTCCATATTTTGCTAAAGCACCAAAAGCGCAGTTCCTCATATGACCACTAGAGGCTGGTTTCCCATCCGTGTTTAAGAATTCCAACTTAAAATTCCATTAGTGAAACACAAGCTTATCAATAAGTGATTCCTGAACCCGATTCAGCAACAACTGCAGATTCAGCAGCTACTTCACAGCTTGGACGTCCTTCAGCATCAGAGGGATAGTTGTCAAGAGATGGAGGATGATGTTGAAGCAAACCCTCTATGTTTGTTTACTGACATCAACAACAAGAATCAAGAGCCAAAACCTCCAGCAGAAGCATCCCTGTGTGGAGCTGAGTCACTGAGCCGGCCCACTCGTCTCTATGAAAGCCGGGGGGGCAGAGGTGACGTGAGTGGGTGTTTCCTGCCTTTCATTGAAAGTTTTCCACGGCGATTGTTTTGAATGAGCTGGAGGGAAACAAGCCTCTGAAGAGAGAATCCGACAGAATGACCCTGACAGAACGCTGAGGAAGTGTTAACAGAACCCAGACAAACGCCAGGGTTTGTACACTGATTGGTTCTCTGCAACTTTTGTAGGAGTTTTGGGGTATTGTGGGCGGAGCCTCAAAATCAGACATATCTGACACTAACAGTTACTATTTTAACAGATAAACCATCAGAGTTCTCCGATCACAGAGAGCGATCAAATGCTGTGCTATGCTGTATCGTACGGTGGCCCTGAGGTCCAAATCATATTAACAAATCGCTCAAATCGAAGATAAATAAAATAAAAATAAATTTTAAAAAATTACATTTTAGAAACCAAAACACAATTCCAAAAAATTGGAATACAATAAAAATCAAATATTTAGGGAAAGTAATTTCCAGAAATCAAACTCAAATGTCATCATTCTCTTGACAATCTTAATAGTTTCATTGTGTCATGAACTACACAAAAAAGAGCAACTATCTTTATGTTTAAGAGTAATAATTGATTTATTCACTGGTGTATGTGGATGTATGCATATTTTCTAATCAATTTTATGACTGTAACAATCACAGATTTATGGTTTATGGTTTTTCAGAAAGCCACAAATAGCCAAATTCTAAATAATTCACGTGTGTAATCTTCACAGAAAAAATACACACAAAATGTAAAAACTAGATATATAGCATTACCTGTCATAGATTAATAGTTAAAGATACGTCAATTGATCGCTGAAAACGCTGAAGTTAAGAGCTGAAAATACTGAAGCAGATAGCTAAAAAAAAGTTGATGGTTAGCTAAAATGTTAGCTAAATGCCAAATTAGCCCCCCCAAAAACTGGAAAAATGTCACATTCAGCCAAAACAGGAAGCATAAACCTAAAATATTACCAAGGCTCCAAATTGGCCTAAAAAACTGAAAGAAATCTTAAATTAGCCAAAACAGCTAGCATGTAACTGAAATATTAGCTAAAGGCCAAATTAGCCCCCAAAAATTGGAAAAACGTTTAATTCAGCCAAAACAGCTACCATAAAGCTAAAATTCTAGCTAACTCCAAATTGGCCTAATTGTCCAAATCACAGCCCTTTATGGTTTTACAGAAACCCACAAATAGCCAAATTCTAAATAATTAATTTCTGTAATCTTCACAGAAAAAAAACGTTAAAAACTAGATATATAAAATTACCTGTGATAGATTAATAGCTGAAGATTTTTAAATTGATAGCAGAAAACTGGCAAAATGTCCAAATTAGCCAAAACAGCTAGCATGTAGCTGAAATATTAGCTCAAAGCCAAATTAGCCCCCCAAAATACGAGAAATGTAAAATTCTGCCAAAACAATTAGGATAAAGCTAAAATATTACCTGAGCTCCAAATTGGCCTAAAAAGCTAAAAATAAAATAATCTTAAATTAGCCAAAACAGCTAGCATGAATTAGCCAAAACAGCTAGCATGTAGCTGAAATCTTATCTGAATGTCAAATTAGCCCAAACAATTGGAAAAATGTTAAATTAAGCCAAAACAGCTAGCATAAAGCTAAAATTCTAGCTCCAAATTGGCCTAAAAAACAAAAAAAAATCTTAAATTTAACTTATTAAAAATGCTTCTTAAGGGTGAAAAAAACTACGGTGGATATGTAGGAATCCACGAAGGATCTTGTTTAAATCAACAAAACCAAATATTAGGCTCCTCAGAATTTAAAAACCTCATCAGACCAGTGAAGATCCAGGTAATGAACGTGAATCCTGAACGTTTTTCCCCTTTAACGTTGGGATTTCTCATCAGTGCTAAACCAATGCAGATTCAGACATATTGAGACCGTTCCTCACTTTGATGTCATGCGAACGCCACAAATCCTACTTAGCACATGAAAGGGGAGCATAAACCCCGATCGGCGCGGGGAGGGGAGGGGCTGCAGCATTACATAAGCTCCGTGTCCTCTCCTGATGTCAATGGCAGACGATTTCCAGCGGCATGCACGGACGGCGAGGAAAACACAGAAGCAGCCGCGGCCGGAGAAGCTGTCGCTTACCTCCAGAAATGGAAGGCGTGCAGCGGGCTGCACGGGCTGCAGGGGCTAGTGGGAGTGGGGCTCAAGCTTCTGGGAGTGAGGCTGCAAGTTAAATGAAGTGTAGTGAATAGTTGTGTCCTCACATATAACCCCCCCACACAATGACTGATCGCACAGACGTGAAATGGTTCGACATCGAGCCTGAACGGGGATGAAAATGAAAGCAGACGATCATGAAAGGAGCTCCGGATGGACCATAAGAGAGCAAACGGAGCTCCGGACTGCAGCGAGAAGCATGAAGTTTGTGATGTGACGTCATGTTTTTGTCCTTTTCAGTCAGTCAGCAGCAGCAGCAGCACTGCAGAGCGCTGGGTCATGCAAAGGTGAGCAACTTTTACTGCAGTGGCCTTCACCAAAAGTTATTACGATATTCATGAACCTAAAAGATCCTTGAACAAAAAAACTAAATATAATAACTGAAAAAAACTTTCTGATTTATAGCCTTATATGAGTGCATAAAACAACTGCATTGTACTTTTAAGTTACATTTTTTTTAATGTAGTGAGCAATTGAAGTACAATAAAAAGTAAAACATCTGAATAAATAGCTATAATTTCTACATAAAAACACACTAAGGTGTTTTATTTAAGCAAATATAACATAATAACACATTTTTTCCTAATAGAGCCTTTATGTTTCCTATAATTCAGGCCCAAGAATAAAAAAAAAAAAAAAGAAAATATTTTGTCTTGTTTCGTGAGATATGAGCAGAGATTGTGGCCGTAGCAACAGGATAAAAAGCACTAGTAAAATATCTGGAGCTACTTTCTTTAAATCTGTTAAAAAAACGATGGCGGCAAAACGATTCATCAGAAGATTTTTGACATTTTCTTTGCAACTTTGCTTCAGTTTGAATAAATGGTTCTGCTAATTCAGTCTAATAGATTATTTTGTCTTTTAGAAGATGCTTTTTGTGATGAAGGAAACAACATTTTTACGATTTTCCTTTTTTTTTTCTACTTTTATGCTCATTGTATTGTATTGTTGTACATTTTTCTGCATGTTTGCATCACATTGTAACATAAATTGCATATTTTGGCAAAAATTAAATCTGTGAAGCCTCCGCTCAAACTGGTCCGTTCCATTTTTCTATGGACCTACCACCAATGGAGGACTGAAAATTAGTCTGGTGATTCGATATCTCGATACGTATCACAATATATTCTAAGACTATATCAGAACATTTTTCCCCATTTTTTTAAAAATTGTTTTTTATAGTCAGTGGTTTATGTGGGAAAAACAAGTAAGACACTGAAGGACACTCATAGATAATTAAATATCGCCTTGTCAGCATTTTAAATTGACAAGTATCGTTTAATAAAATATCGCGATATATCGATTTTTCCCTGCACTCCTACTAAATAGTAAATGACAGAGGACGAACGGAACGTTCCAGATGAGTATAAAAGAAAATGAAGCCAAGTAAAGGTTTGAAAACTTTCAGTATTCTTAAAATGATTAATCTAGACTAAAGTATAATCGAGTGAGAGAATCTAATCTCATTTTCTACTGACATCAGTTACCAAGACACGTGTGAATTATTCTTTATCAACCATTTATTCTATTGAAAGCACAAAGTTTTGAACATATTCCTGTCGACACCATTTAGCTTTTTATCTATTTTTAATCTAATGTGCAGCAAAATTATGTCAAAATTTTAAATCAATACAAGTGTCACCACATGAAATATCGCGATACATCGCCAGATCGATTTCCCCCCACCCCCCTTATGAAAATGGTACAAATTGGTTCTGGCTAATGGGTCCATTTCATAAAATACCGTACTGATGCGATCTGGACTTCTCAGAGGAAACGAGGGATAAAAGACTTCAATCATATTTTGATCTATTTTAAAGAACTTAAAGCGTTTTTTTTTAAATCACGATTATACTGCTTTTAGCCAAAAAAAACAAAACAAAAACAAACAAAAAAAAAAACTGTCTTTTTCAAGGACAAAGTTTCTGCAGTTTTAACCCTCACAACCCCAACACTAACATTACGGATTTAATAAAAATGGAGAGCAATGTTAGAGTTATCCAGCCATACAGTTTGGAGCCATTTGTCAGCTTGGGCGATGAAAACAAAGACGTTCATGGATCTACTGGTTTGTAAGTCTGAGTAGAGCGGAGCAGGGATAATCGATTAATCGATCTAAGCTCATCGATTCCTAAAAATATAGATCCATTTAGCGAATAAAGCTAAGGTCTGCTAGCTTGATGCTAACGTTTAATGGAATTTCCCATAGGACAGCTAATGCTAACACTCGGTCGACTAAAACATACATTACTGACTAAATTAACGTTTCTAAACTCACAGGCAGGAATATAAATATTTTTGTAGTAACCATTTGTGGTCTAAAACAGTTTTTTGCTCATTCTTTGCTTCTGGAAAAAGTGTACTGATATAGAGCGATCGCCACCTAGTGGCCAAACTGAAACGCCCTCCAGGAGAAGCAGAACAACATTTACTATGTTAATGATATTAATATTCTTGTTGGAGATTCTCCCTTTGAGAAACCATGTATCACAATCTCAATATTACACTGATAAATTTTACAATATATGAACAGTATCAGATTAATATAAATATATTCAAAACATATAGTAGATTATTAATACATTTCTAAACAAATGTGTAAATGAATAAACTCAAAATTTTATTGTATCAAATTTAATTGAGAGGATCGAAAGAATAAAAAAAATTGTAATCGAATTGATCCAGGTTATTGCGAATCGAATCGTATCTTAAAAATATTATCGATACTAAAATCTAAGCAGGGAGCTTGTGGCTCACCATTCGTAGCTTCTATATTGCAGTTTTTACTCTCTATTTACAACAATTTGAACAAAGAAATACTCAGAAATTCAATTTAAAGTCTAATTTTCCTAATATTATGTAAAAAAGCACAATTTTCATCAGAATGGGTCTTTAAGAGCGTGAAAGTTGTGTTTGTGCGACAATAAATTAATGATGTCTGGTTCAAATTTGGATTAAAGTTGGATTTAAAATGTTAAACTTTAAGTTTTAATAAAAATGATGCTCGATTTAGTTTGATAGACAGGAATGAACATTCTCACCTGTTGAAGGGAAAACAGCTTCTGAATGTCAACCGCAAACCATGACATCACAATAACTGCAAAAACCCTTTGGTTTTTAGAGAAAATTTGAACATTTTTATATATTTTTAATAAAAATTTTTAGAGGTAAACACTTTAGCATCTGCATGTGGGCGACGTCACTCATCAGCTCAATAGCAGACTTTAATGTTCAACCACAGGGGACCGTAACAAATGCCTGGTTGACCTAAATAAAACATGAATCGAGTCGTGCCAGCGCCGGCGCCGCAGCGCGCCTCCTGTAAACAAACAGCCTTTTCCTGCATTTTTGTCACGCCTGTAAATAAAGCCACTCCTTTGCATCATCACGAGAGCCTGACTCGGCGCACACGGGCGCACGCAGACGGAGAGGCTGTTGCCAGGCTGCGGCCGACTGCACAGACTTCCTGCTGCAGATGCTGCCGCTGCTGCTAATGCTAACGGAGCATGAGGCAACGGAGAAAGACAGACATGACAGAGACAGGTGGACGCCGCAGAGGAGATGGTGGTGGTGGTGGTAGAGGGGGGGGTACTCACTCCAGCGTCAGCCCTGGGATCCTCAGCCGCTCCCGCTGGGCTTTCATGGCTGAACTGTGCTCCTTTGCTCTATTGTGGTCATGATCTGCCTGCTGCTGCTCCCTCTGCACCGACAAAGAGCCGCCACCACACAAACCGATTGGTTTGTCTATCCCCCCCCACAGGAAGGGAGGGGGTGAGAAGGGGGGGAGCTACGACTCTTGTTTTGGTCTATCCACGTTCTACCTTGACGCTGTCAAACGAGCTCCTCAGCCGAGACGTTGGAGGGAAGGACAAAAGCTCCCCGCAGGACACGCCCCCTCGCTCCTTCACCACCACGACCACCCCCCCCTCCCCTCGCCGGGCAGAACACGCAGTCACCTACACCTCCAGGCACAGTCACCTTGACAGAAGCTAGCACAAGGCGCGCACTGTGCACCGCAATGTGACAGGGGTGACGTCAGCTACCCGAGAGCCGCCGAGCAAGAGGGGAGCCCTCTGCCAAAGAGGAGATCAATCACGGGGAGCAGCTTCGTTTATGGAATGAAGCAAAACTGCAGCCTAAACGAATAAATTAAATAAATAAAACATGTCAGTTTCTTCTTTTTTGTACCAAAATCAAGGTGAAAAAACTGAATCTATTCCCTGAATGACACAAGGTTGTTACTGGAACTTTTCAACCGTTAACACGATAATTCCAGTTGATTCAACTGGAATTATCATGCTAACGGTTAATAAAGTTACAGCCTGTTAAAGATTTTGTGTTGTTTTGTCATTCTGTGATGAAAGAAAAACTGCAGGCAAAAGGAAGTAAAAATAGATTCTTGTCGTGACTTTCCTTACAAAAAGTCTGCTGCACAAATTTAGTAAAAGTCACTGAGGCTTGTAGAAAACGGCAGATTTGATTTCTGCTGTCACGATTAGTCGAATAATCGACTAATTTAATAGTCGATTATTCGTTACTTTATATTATATAGAGTCAGAGTGTAGTAAAGTTGAAAGTTATAATGGCATTATGCTAGCTTTATGGACTATTTCAGCATTTATTAAAACATTTTAAGCTATTTTGGAGTTTAGCTAATATTTTACCTGTATGCTAGCTGTTTTGGCTAATTTAGGCTTTTTTCATTTTTTATGCTATTTTGGAGTTTAGCTAATATTTCAGCGCATGCTAGCTTTTTTTGGCTAATTTAAGCTTTTTTGTTTTTCTAGCAATTTTGGAGTTTAGCTAATATTTCAGCTACGTGCTAGCTACTTTTGCTCATTTAAGCTTTTTTGTTTTTAGACTATTTTGGAGATTAGCTATTATTTCAGCTAGCTGTTTTGACCAACTAAAGCTCTTTAGCTTTTTCTAGGCTAATTTAGCATTTAGTCAATACTTTAGTTAGCTATCAGCTTCAGCGTTTTCAGCTATTAGATTTATTAATTTCAGCTATCAACTTTATTGTTTTTAGCTTTCAATTTTAGCATCTTCAGCAATCTGCACTAGCATCTTCAGCGGCCAAAGAACCAAACACAGAGCAATATTGTGACAAGCACAAAAACAAAACAGATCGTGTCTTTAGCCGCAGTGAACATGTGCGTAAAACTTCAAATTTGAATCGAAATTATAGAAATATTGAGAAAAACAATTTCGCAATTCTTATATCATAATGTGTGCGACTAAACTAGGACTGTCAATGTAAACGTGTTAATGCACGCGATTAATAAAAAAATGAACGTGTTAATATTTACCAACGCTAAATAATTACACCCCGCGAAGCAACCGCCTTCCGCAACGTTGTTAATTTCTGATAATGCTCACTACGACGGGCATTATCCTGCTTATCCTGTTTACAAAATAAAAAATATTCCAGTTTTATTACTTTATTCATGTTATTTTTTAGGTTTAGATCTGATGAAGTTTTTTTAAATTGATAGACAGCTCTAGAATAAACACAAACCAACTCACACCATAAGTCATTCAAAAACACGGCGACGGACCTGAACAATACTTTGATTTACAGCAGATATGTTCACATTTGTGCCACAGCACTAGCGCTCTTCATCATCTATCAAAGGAGACGTCAGCATCTTACTAAGTCCTTGGAGCGTTAAGCTACGTGGGAGGGGCTATGGATGAAGAGATTTCGGGAAATCGTGGATGTGGTATCTGGTTGTTGGTCACATGACTCATTTAACTGTAAAGAAAAAAAAAGTGTTTCATTGCAGTTTTGCGAAATATGGCAATTTTGATTAGCCTCATCAAAGCCCAAAACATTTGTTTTGATAAATATGAGTTTTGTTTTTCTTTTGTTGTGTTTCCATTAGGCAAATTTATTATCGCAAATTTATTTTTGTGCAATTTCATAGTCAATGGAAATACATCTTTTGACATTCTGGCTTTTCCAATTTTAATTATAGTTTTTATGAGCAAATGAGGTAAGTTGTAGCTCTAAAAAAAAAAAAAGAACAAAAATATATAAAAACAAAAGGTTATAACGAAAAACACCTGTGTTTTCTACTTTAAATACCTAACATTTATAGATTTATAAACAGAACATTTTTGCTGAAATCCAAAATGTTTTTTTTAACATTTAAAAATCTGCTTTTCACACTTAAATCTTTTTTTAATTATTAATTAAAAACAATAATATCAAGTCTCAACTCTAAAACTCACTTAAGGTTTTTACCAAAAAGCAAATCTGATCTAAAGAATAATGAGGACTTGCATATAAGAACCACTTTGATTTAGAAATGGTTTGGATTCCTTCAAAACGAAATGTTTCTTAAAGAAAGGATTCTGATAAAAAGGAGAATTTTTTAAGACTTCTGCAGAACGCAGGAGACGGAAGACAAAGAAGGGGATTTGTGATGATGGAGTTAATGAAGCGCGGTTGACAGCATCTGCTAAACTGAATGTAATGTAATCTGCCGTCAGCCTGGAGATTGGGTTGCATGGAAAAGCAGATGATGGAGTTTGGCAGCGTGAGAGCGGCGGGCTGCCTTTCTGTGCTGATGGCGGGAAATGGGATCCAACATAATCGCCAACAAATCCGCGGAAGTCTGTCGGGATCCGCATACAAATGACAGATTTCTGAACTGCCAGAGACTTCCAGTGGTTAAGGTCAACCTATAAATCTGTCATCTTTGAACTAGAAGGATCTAGATTTCATAAACAAGTTTGGAAGAAAAAAAATAAGCGAGTCTAACTGGAAACTTTTACTGCAACAAAACACTAACAAAAGGCAGAACAAACAGCAACAAAAGGCACTCATTGACAGCTTGAAATACAATTTAGCAACACTTTAATGCAACAAAGTGAAGAGCCAGGAAAAACAAAGGGAGAGTTTTGCATCATAATATTTTAAAAATGGAAATCTGAGTGACAAATATACAACAAAGTATTAGGCCAACCAAAAAAAAAGTATTTTTTACGAGATTTAAAGTCATAAACCTACAAATCTTCTCGTAATTCAACAGTTCAGACTTCTTCCCTTAAATGTACAAGATTTAAAGTCTTAATTAAAAAAAAAAGTTTTCTATGTTCTTGTCAAGACTCAAAACAAGGAAAAACTATTTTTCATGTCATGAAGCATTCTTAAGATCCTTCGTTTTCTAAAAAAAAAAAAAATCAACAATGTATCTTTTGTGTGAAGTCTTGTTGTTCTGACTGACTTAAAACAGATTTTCTGTCTACATTGTGCTTAGTATTTTGATATACTACATGCTTGATGGATTGCTGGAGCATTATGGGTACTGTAGTCAAGAGACTGTGACATAATGAGCTGAGAGTTTTGTTTGATATTTTATGTAACTGAACGATTTTAAGCGTTATTGTCCACGTTTGGCTTCTCTAAAACCTGATTATAGCTGAGAAAAAGCAAAAAATAAACAGTTCACAAGAAAAACTTCCCATCAACCCCTTCCACCAATCACCTGCTTTTTGGTTCCTTTAGGCATTCTGGGTAATGTAGTTATATCACATTATGAGACTGTTTTGTTCCACCAAATACGCACAATAATCCAAAGTGCCTTAAAAAAAAAAAAATAGGCTTACATTTGTTGCAAGTTCCTGTTGTGGTCAAAAACGTATGGTAACCAAATCGACCAACCAGTTTTGGTCAGGTTCAGGTGTTTACGCATCACTTTGTCATCTATTCACCAAAGAAAATCATGTCCAAATTCTCACACTCTTCATTCTAAGTGAACTTTAAAGCGTGTTCAGCCTTTTGTCAGGGGTTCTGAATTCCAAAATCTAGAACTTTTGGAAACTTCCCAGAAGTCTCTGCAAAAAATCAGCACGCATTCACGCTCACTAGATTGGCTTACGTAGACCACAATGCATTGCATTTGAACGATTTTTCATATAAAAACATTTACTTACATTTATTCCATTATTATTTTTTTTTACATTTTCATCTTCAGAACGCAGTGGATTCATAAATACTTTATAAAATATTCATATTTATTAGATTTGTACTTGATGATGTCATATTTGAGTTATTTGATGCCGTCTCGATTCTCCGGTCGTAACCGTGGATACCGCAGAAGTATCACATGATCGCAAAGGTTTGTCCATATTGCTGAGAGGAGTTTACAGAATTCAGAAATAAAAATTAAAGCAAGAATTTTAGAAAAAAATAAGAAAATAAGCAGTGTTAGGATGATGCCTGCAGATATAGAACATTGGTATGCATCCACACCCTGCAGCCAATCAGAATCGAGTATTCACCCGGACCAATTAAAGTGCAGAAACATACACGCTGTATTTTTGTTTTCTTGGAGTAACACTGCAGACATAAAAGTCTATAAAGTTTTACTTTATCTTACTGTTGATGTGATGAGTTAACTCTTAATAAAAATTAAATATTCCAGACAAAAAAAAGTTTCTGTTCAAAAGCCAAATATTCTCATTAAATGTACCCAGTAAAACATTGTGATTAATCCCAACCTGAAAGTGTGATTAATTTGACTATTTTTTTTAAAATTAATTGACAGCACTAATGTAAACACAATGAATGTGGCCCAAAATTTTGAAAAAAACTAGCAATGTTTGACGTTTGTCATTGTAATATTTTGTAATTTTCACACTTCATTAACCAATTACTCATCTTTTTAATCCTGTTTTTTTTGTCCAATCTAAAACTTTTAAGATAAAATTAAAAAAGGGTTTGTTTGAATTGCTAACTAAAGAAAAACCACAGCCCAACACAGGAGGTTTCACAGTGTCAAGGACGCACGAATATGCAAGATTTTTTTTAATCTATTTGACAATGTTTTTCCATTCGATTGCATTTTTTATTTTAAAAAGTAGAAATAATCTCTGTAAATTTCTGCCTCGACTCTAAAAGGATGAAATCTGGAGAAGGTGTGCATTCCTGCAGTGATGAAGAGGTCATTAAAAGTCGGCTGGATCATGACAGTGAATTTACAGCAGATGGCTCTGCGTCACAGGAAAAGATGAGTTCAGTCAGTGAGGAACTCGCCTCTTCTCTGCTCGTGCGCCTATTTTTATGCCCAAAGAGCAGAAGTATGGTCAGCGTTTTTACTCACATCTTCAGTCTGGTTTCTTACTTTATTTTTAAGAAAGGAAGTGAGAAAAACACATTTTTTTTAGCCCAGAGATCAGCTGTTCCCGTGACAGCGTCACCTTTAATGATCACACATTTTACATAATTTAGATCCTAAAAACTGTGAACTTCCTCAAACCGTAAAGTGAAAGCTCGTGTCTCTTAAATAGAAGGTTATTTGAGAGGAGCAATGTTTGTTCTGTTAGTATTTTGGTGAAAATAATCAATTTCTTTAGACATAAAAGCAGTGGACTGATCTTTTATCACCTTTTTCCTGCAATTCTTGCACCAACGTGATTCAGAACTGAGAAAGTCTTTCAGAAAAAAAGGTGAAATGTCTTAAAAAATAAAACCAAGTCCAGTTGACTGCTTTTTTATTCCTCTACCTTGATGGAGTCTACCTGGAGTCTACACTGACACTTTTAAATAAGTAACTCGTTTAGTGGTAAAACAGAAAAACTGCACTTATTAGGACTGATCAGACTCACCTAGAACATTGATTTATGTCAGTACTGACCTTTCCAAAAGGATTTCACGACAGAATCAATACTTTAAAAATAGATTAAATGCAATTATTTGACTTTAAAAAATCCCAAATGTTTTCTACACTTTTAAATTAGCTGGCTTTCTATTATATGTTTGTGCAACGCTTTATCAAACACTTATGAATGTCGAAAAAAAAATTGCAGTCACACTTCCATTAAATAATAGTTGTAATATATATATATATATATATACACATCATGACAGGCATTCTATGACTGCCCAGCAGGTGCCACCCAACCCCCGCCCTCACTGGCTGAGCAGCTGGGCGGGGGTTGGGTAGTCTGAAAAATTTATGGAAAAACTACTTTTTTCAAAATTGCAGCTTTTCTGTTGGT
Organism: Oryzias melastigma; assembly: GCF_002922805.2. NCBI lineage: Eukaryota > Metazoa > Chordata > Actinopteri > Beloniformes > Adrianichthyidae > Oryzias > Oryzias melastigma. The sequence goes on from NC_050523.1 coordinate 4,152,758, forward strand.
TTTATCTCCATAGCAACCATTCAATTTTTTGGTCATCTGAGGGTGACGAACAGATCTATGCCATTTTTAGAGGAATCTGCAAAAATACATTTTTGGATTTCCTTAGCAACGGAGGTTTTTTGTTAACCAATATGTTCATATCGTGTGACATATCGTTTTGTTCAGCTTGAGCCAGGGATTCATGTATGAAATTTTCACAACGCTCTGGCAAAACTTGTGCGACCAACAGGGAAACGTCACTTTTGAGAGCTCGCCATGCTAACACCATTCAAAATCTACAAACTTTTTAAAAAAAATTTTTTTCTCCCAAGTAGAAGTCGATTCAATTAACAGCTTGCCTCAGCCAGATCAATCTAGTGGGAACAAAGGAATAAAAATTAATTTATTAGGTTGATTAATCGCTGCCCCCCTTTCAATTTTGCTGTCATTTTTTTCCTCAAAGCAGCAATTTCATTGTTGTCAGAGGACTCTAATTTAACATCTTTTTAATTTGTTGACATTTTTTAAGTGCAAACTGGTTCTGCTCCATAGGCTTGGATAAAGAAAATCAATTTTTGTTTGTTAACAAATGTACTTTTTCACTCTCTTTTAATAAATAACTTTAGTTAATAAAATAGTACATTATTTTACCAAATCAAAGTCATTTTTATTTTTTAGGAATTATTGAAGATTTGAATTCCAAATGATCCAAAATGTTCCGAAGATACTTAAACTACTGTAACCAAACTTTCTAAGAAAACTAATTTTTACTAGTTAACTATAGTTAATAGATTCAGATTGTACTTCATTGGTCATTTCAATCCATCTATTTCCAATAAGGATTCTGATTGGGTGTTAAATGATAAAAAGGCAGTTAATAAAATATAATTTGGAGACAATCTGGATTTTCTTTAATGTGTTGTAAATCTGGATATTTTATCGACAAAACCAAGTGACTGAAACGGCCCAAAAAATCCTCCCTAGTAGAAATTCTTTGACTTACTTGTCATTTAATCACTCATTTTCTTTTTTTTGCGCATCTATTTATTTATTGTTTCTGTTTTTCTCATGTTTGTTTCTATCTTGTTCTAATCTGGACAACTGTAGTAACTTAATTGCCCTTTGGGGACCGATAGTTATTCCATCCGTCCATCATCCATCCATCCATAAGAGTAGAAAACTCCTTAAATTTCCATAAATGAAAGCAGCTGCTTCTGTTTCATGAAATCCAGACACGTTCAGTCCACTGAGACTTGACTGGAATCTCCTACAAATTCCTTCATTTAGATCAAATCCTCAAAGTGTTGCTGATTTTGCCACGTTAGACTTCACCAGACGTAGAGATGCTCCAGTCGTCTAACAAGTCACCTTTCATGTTATTAGCCCGGATAATCGGCCTCAGCAGAACACTACAGCCTCCAAAAATGATTCCCCAACTGAATCCGAGTCATTACTGCCGTCAACACGAGGAAGAAGCGGCGGCGAAGTGCAGGTGTGTCTGTGAAGGTACTTACAAACTGCCTCTTCTGGGAAGACTCAGCTCCTTCTGTGAAGGAAGAGAAAAACAGGCGTGAGACAAACACTCGTCGTGCCTTCAGGCCGTTTTAATTAGACTGCTGAAGTGAAACCAGGGCCCGGCGCCGTCCGTCCTTCCAGTGCGCTGAACTCCAACTTGCTTATTAATGAACTCTGTCGGGAGGGGCGCGACCTCCTCGAGTGGGAGGAGTCATTATTGGCATCCGTTTGACCCGGTGTCGGTTAAACTCATTAAACGGAGACAAGGACGGAAGGAGAAGCATCCGCTGCTTCGTAAAGCTTCTGCTTTACATGCAGCGAGGACGGAGAAACTAAACGTATTCAAAACATTCAAAGACTCTCCGATCATCTGGTTTTGAACCAAAAATTAAAAAAAACTTGTTTTCTAGGTCACAGTTTGTGCAGTGCTAGAAGGGTTTATTAGAAAATGTAGAAGTAAGCCTCGGCTGATATCCCATCATCCCTTTGTTTACACTCTCCTCCACTAGCTTACAAGCAAACATTATCAATGCAACAAAAATGGCGTCAATATCAGAGTTTTGTGTCAGATACAAGCTCAGATGAGGTAAACAAAGATGTTTATTTGTCTGCATTTCGATGCATCAAAATGAAGCGGAACAGTGAGAGTTTTTTAAAGGCATCTTTAAACATCCAGATTGAATGAAGAAATACTAGATTTTAATCTTAAATTCTTTTATAGATATCCTCCATCAGAAAAATCCAACAAGAATAAAGTAAAACACCATTTGCTACAATGGTGTATTTGGGGCACAAAAAAAAGGAATATTATAAGATTTATAGTCGTAAATATACATGTTTTAAAGTAGTAAATTTACAAGAAAAAAGCCATAAATTTACCCTTTGATTTTAAAAGTCATAAGCTACATTTATAACTTTTTCTGGTAAATTTTCATGTTTTAAAGTTGTATATTTACAAGCTTTTAAGTCATAATTTTTATGACTTTGAAACAAGTAAATTTACAATAAAAAGTGATCATTTTAGGCCATGACTTTTATAGTAAAAAATACATTTTTGATTTTTTTTTCTAGTAAATTTACGTGTTTTGAAGTCATAAATTTATAACTTAAAAAATGTACATTTACAAGAAAAAAAGCCATAAATGTAGCCTATGACTATAATTTTTTTTTCTCATAAATATGACTTTTTTTAGTAAAGCACATACATTTATGAGAAAAATCTATACAAATACGACTTTTCCAGTAAATTTATGGTTTATCATTTGTACATTTTTATCATTTCTATCTTTTAATCTATATAAATCTGTTAGTACACTATTAGTAAATTACCTTTTGAGTAAAACTGTTAATCTAAAACAAATCAAATACTATAACACAGGGTGTAGTTCTTTGTTTGAACAGCTCAGTTTTCTGGTGTTGGAAACTTCTTGCAGTTTTATGTCATTAATCAAAGTCAATTTTATGTCACAATAAACTGAAATGACGTTTAAAACTAATTTAACAAACAATAAATATTACAAAAAGTATGTTAATTTATTCATAAAGAAATAATAACCGTTGTGAATGCTGGTTATATTACTGAGAAAGATTGTTATGCGATTCCAATCATATTCATAGAATAACAGCAAATCCAGGCAGAATTGGATTTCACAATATTAAAGTGATAATTAGGTTAGCAGGTGAGGAGAGGTAATAAATCTCAATTTCCTTTGTGATTCTGCTGCAGTTTCACATCTTAATACACCCAGAGATTCCAGCCGACTGTCGCACTCACTCCCAGAGGGGTAAAAAATATGTTTGTAAATCAAACTCTGAATTCATGAGATGATAGATGACACATTTACAATTTGTTATCAATTATTTTCTCAATTAAAATGAAGATTAAAGCAGAAAAACTTGCATGTTAAGTAATTGATCAAATTAAAAAGCTTAAAAGTTTGATTTATTTATCTAAATAAAACTAATTAAATGAATAAAAGTCTCAGCTAAAAATTAATATATTTTAATAGCATTTCAAAATGAAATATTTAAAATGCAAATTAAAATAAAGAAATTAAAACAATCTCAACTTTTATTAAAATAAATAGAAATATTTATAGTGCTAAACATATATATAATATATTAAATGGTGTAAAATTCAAAAGGTGAGTTTGCTGTAGAATCAGCAGCTCTTTAAAGACAATCATAGTAAATCATGAGAACTTTAAGCCATCATAAAACTGATGCAAGTTTGTAAAATGATTATCTTTTAACTAAAAACTGCAAAATGTGAAACAGAAAATGTTATCAAGCAAATAATTATCTTCTAATAAGACTAATAACTGTGGATTAAAGTGTAATTAACAAGATTTCTTAAGGTACTTTAAAGGGATTTTACGTCCTAATAAATTAAATAAATATGTTAAACCAGCTATTTATTACTATATAGTTAATCTTTTTTAATTATTGAGCTTTAAATGCTGCCCTTGAATGTGTCCGTGTTACAAACAAACATGCAGAGCTGCAGCTTCTACTCATGTAAACGTGTCTTAAACCAATGGAACCATGAGCTGCTACGACAGCTCTTTGGACTCCAGTTGGTTTTTGCATCGTCAGCGTTGTTGCGTCACATCCGTGAGACGACAAAACTCTCAATCTCTGCTTCCTGAATAATAATGAGCAGCCCCACTTTTCTCTCCTTGCTATCAATTAGGACGTAATGCCCCCGTACCAACACCACCACGACGGTGCCCAGGAAGAGTAGAGCGTTTCCTCGAGAGACACGACACGTCCCTAATTACCATGCAACCATCGACTGACGCTGATGTGATACCCGCCAGGTCAGCACTCCGATCACAGTGAACTCGGAGCACTCGTGCTGCTAGGAAATGGTTTCCTGCCTCAGGGAAACATTTGCATAAAGCTGTGAAGCCGTTGTCTTTTGCTTTGGAAGTGTGACACCTTTCAAAGTTAGAGAATCAACCTCGAAGCTCATTAGAGCCGCAGATTTCTGATTCATGACGTCAACCTGGGACACGTGTCGGACAAATGCGATCTCAGGCGTTAGTCACTTCTGTCCTTACGGCTGGATTTAATATCAGAGTCATCGGACAGTCCCAAACAAGTCTTTTGGAGCACTGAGGGGATTCGGACAGTCTCCGCCAACACAAAGTGGGACTGGTCTCTTTATATTTTCAATTACGCATTTATATGGGTTTATTTTAAACTTTTGTTAATGAAAAATGATTTTCATCATTTGCTAAATATGACCATGAAGTCAAACTGTTTAAAACTCTGCAGCTTTCCCACCATTCAAGCTTCATTAATCTTCTATAAATCAATTTTTGAAATTCTTTAATAGAGAGACTGAAGGCTATAAAAGAGGAACAGTCTGGGTGTGACTACATTAAATGAAAGTTTTTTTTTTTTTATTCATTTATGTTTGGAACAGCGATGCCTGAAAATGAAAGTGAGTCTGGAAAGTCACCGAGGCTCGTCCGGCCCGCGCCGGTGAGGACGGTTAATACAGACAATAACGAAGGCTGCTGTTTGTTGGTGTGATTTGATTTTCATTTGTGAGCACATACAGACCTGGAACATGTTAGTAAAGTAAACAGGAAATGATTGGGCCCTTAAAGCAAATGGATGTCTAGAAATTTCCCAAAAGAAACTAACTTATAAGTCTCCGTAAACCAAATCCTGAGTGGATAAACAAATGGAAAAAGCAGTTTAAACTAGAAAAGCTGCAATAATGCTAGTGTGAATGCTTTTTGCTGAAATTCGCTGAAGATGCTGACGCTCTTTGCTGAAAATGGTGACGCAATTTACTTTAACTGATGAAAATATTTGCTGAAAATTTTTAAAAATCTATTTGCAAAATGTTAAATTTGCTAAAAGACTGGAAAGTCCATTAGAGAACGATGAAAGAGCGCTGAAGTTGACTTAAATTTCTGAAAAATTAGTATTAAAATTGCTTAAAAATTCCTTTTACATACTAATTTGGCTAAAAATATCTTGTGCTGTTCAAGTATGAGCTAAACTCTAAATTATCCCCCAAATCTTCAGTAGATGCCAAATAAGCCAAAAAGCTTGTTTGCTGCTTAAATATTTATAAACTCCAAAATAGCCTAAAATTCCTCAGTAAACTAAATCAGTCAAAAGTTTAGCGTGTTGCTAAAATAGAAGCTTTAAACTCTGAATTAACCAAAAAAAAAAAAAGAAGAAAACCCAGTAGATAACAAATTAGCCAAAAAAGCTAGCACATAACTTAAAAACTAGCTAAACTTCAAAATAGCCTAAAACTCCTTAGTAAACTAAACCAGTCAAAACGTTAGCATGTTGCTAAAACAGAAGCTAAACTCTAAATGATCCTAAAAAACTTCAGTAAAAAACAAATTAGTTAAAAACGTTAGCATAATGGTAAAATATTAGCTAAAAATAGCCCAAGAAAATATTTAAAGGCTTGTTGCTACTTTGTCATTCATTTCCAATGGATCATATATTGCTGAATATTTCAAAAACTATAAAGTTTATAAATCCCAAAAATACAAGCAGTAATGTCCCAAACAAGCTGAACATTTTGATACCAAGATTAACAAAATCACAAAGTTTGTTTTAAGTTGTGTCCGAATTCCCCCCGAACCCCTAACTATTAGCTAATCTAGTGAGCATCGATGCACGCTAGTTTTTCGCTAAGACTTCTGGGAAATTTGAGTGTACTACATTTTGGAATTAGTAGATTCGGACAGCATTAGAGTTTTAAGGTGCCGAAAAACGTACAGAAAGGAGCAGGAGAATGACTATAAGTGTGATTTAGTGATTCACCTAGCAGCTAAAGCTAGCGGGGATTAGCTAGCTTCGCGGGTTAAGCACCGCTGCATCACCGCTTGTAATGTAGAATAAAAAAAGATGTAGCTCACATTTTCTAAAGCAAGTGATTGTTTTTGTTTGACATCAGGAGTTTTGTCTGCAGCATTTTCTCGTGTAAAGAAGCAGCACCATGTGGAAACTTCACTTCTGCATCTTTTTGGGGAACATTTCAGTTCTTCCCGCATCAATTATGGGCAGAAACATGCAGATCTGTCAACCAGCAGGAGCCTCTTCTATTACTTCAGGACATTCCACAGAAAAACAGAACTGAATCCCTGCATGCAGACAGCTTTCCAGAACCAATAGTGACTGTTCAGCGTAAGAACTGGACGCATTCGACTCAGAGGAGGATTATTTCTTTTGTTTTTTGGTGTGCAGATGTTTGAAATTGTAGCTGCAGAGAAGCAGACTTTCCTGCAGAAAGTGGTAAGAGCCGTCGGCTTTCATCAGGAGTCTGACTCAGGACGTTTTCTGGCAGAAACAAAAAAGGGCCGCTGTGCAACAGGCTGCTGCGCTGTATAATTTTTCTGTTATTACTTTTCCCTGCACAGACTCACACTCTTAAGCAGGTGACAGTGACGGTTGCCATGGAAACTGGCTCTCAAGTTAGATCGAGGGGAGATTGGGGAAACTTTTCAGACTTTGTTTTAGAGAAACGTGCGTCTGTCCTTTTAAAATCAATGACAAACGGGGATCTGGAGGCACCGCACAATTTTCTATTCTGTTTTTGGGCTTTGAACGCATCACAATTGAGATATGAACATAATATAGATTAAAGAACTCCAACTACGGGAAGATTTTCATATCTTTTAATTAAGTGATACATATACATTTTTTTAGAGATTCAAATTTTTGAAGTTATATAAATGAAGTTTAATAAATTATTTTAATTTCACTAGGAACTTATTTTGACCAATTTAACGAAAATACTTTATTTCAAATTTATTAAAACAAAATAAGAAATGGAAACCACTTATAACTATATATATATATATATATATATATATATATATATATATATATATATATATATATATATATATATATATATATAATAAAAATCCTCAAGCCAATAGCTGAAAACACTAAAGCTGAAAGCTTGCCAAATAGAATAATTCTATCACATTAATTAAACTCTAAATTTGCCTAACTTAAAAACAAAGTCTAATGTTGACATCACAGCTAGCATAATGCCAAAATATTTTCGCTAAAGCTTAAATTTCCCTTTAGAACTTTGAAACAGTCTAATTTTGACAGAACAATCCAACTAACTTCCTGATTCTTTTGTCTTGGGAGTAGTGTGGTCCTTCTGGGTTACTGTAGAGACAGGAAACTCGTGGCAGGTTCAGCTAGTTTTTTTTTCATTTAAAAGAACTGTTTAATGTTTGTATGTCATATCCAGAGCTCCATACGATCATTAATCCTGGTCAGACAAATTGGTAGTGTAACTGAGCGATGGGGAGGTTCGCTTATCCGTCACGCCGAAGTAGAAAACAGCTCAAGACGAGGAGTCCGCCATTCGGTGAATATGTTCATCGTTTTTTATTTTTCTCTCTCGGTTTTATTTTTTATAAAAAAAAAACCAGGAAGTTAGTTACAACAGCTAGCATAATGCTAAAATATTAGCTAAACTCTTAAGGCTTTGTAAACGTATAAAAAAAAAAAATTGATCAACCGCAGTGCATTGTGGTATATATTCGCTAATCTAGTCAGCACCAATGTGCACTAGTTTGTCGCAAAGACTTCTGGGAAATTTCTAGTGCACTTGATTTTGGAATTGTAGATTCAGACAGCATGACAACTATACGACACACTATATAGTGAGTAGGGAAGGAATTTGGACGTAGCCTAATTTTGACCAAACCGTTAGCATAATGCTAAAAATTGAGCTAAATTTTTATATTAGCCTAAAAAACTGGAAAAATGTCAAAATTAGCCAACAAAAAAACGGCTAGCCTGTTGCTAAATTTAAAGCTAAATTCCAAAATAATTAAAAAAAAAAAGAATTTATTGAACATATTCAAGTTTGAATGGTATTGAACATATGAAGAAGGTCACAAGTTTCAAAGTGCACAAAGTTTTTGAAGGATTTGAGCAATTTCTCATTCATTTAGCATATTTTGCTCAATTTTTCAAAAACTTTTAAGTTTATAGATACCAAAAGTACAAGCAGTACCAAGCTGAACGTTTTCATACCCAGATTGCTGAAATTGCTGTAAAAGCATTGATAGCAGTTTAATCTTATCCTGTGGATTTACTATGAATCTGAATGCTTAAATTAGGTTACTTCATCAGTTTTTGTTGGCGTAACAAATCAGGAACATCCCGTCCGCGGAGCGTTTATCGAGCCGTCCGTTTACTACAAAAAGACTTGTTACATAATGAACCAGAAGGGCGTTTTGTTTCACGGGGTAAAAGTCAATGCGTGTCTTCACGCTACATCTCATCTCCAGAACATCAAAGCAGTGGTAGTGCTGTTGTAAAAAGGCCTGTGTGTGATGATCCATTAATAATTCCCTTTGATTCCTTTGGATTTTCCTGCATCCTCGGATCTAACCAGAGCTTTGCTGAACTGCAGTTTTCTGCCGATTGCAAAGGAAATCCCCCATTCTGAGTTTAGGATCTCTGAGTGACAGAGACATTTTTTACTGTAGTTCATTTCCTTCTTTTGATTGATTAGTTATTGATCCTGGTGTGGGCGTTGGAACACTAAACTAAAACATAAATGTCAAACTCAAACCTTCTGTTCCCAGATTTGATAAAAACCAGGAAGTGTTGAAAATTAGTTCCGGCAAACACCACTAGGGTGCAGGTTTCAGGCTTGATTTTTACACATTAAATGAAAAAATTTAAGTTTTGAAGCTTTTTGTGGCGTGCTTAGTAATAACTCAGGTAGTTAATTTAAAGATAAAAAAAAGAAAACGTGACAATTTTTACTTAGATTTTAATACAACAATTAGCACATTTTTATAACGAGTTCTTAGTTTGTCAAGTATCTGTTTAAAAAAGTGCAAAAAGTTTTCACCAGATATTATTCACAATCTAAATTCAAAGCAGCTGAAAAGAAAACCGATCACCCAGCAGGCTAGCAGTATTTAGACACGTCAAGACTCGCCTCAGATTTGTGGGTAAACGTGGGTTTGTGTGCGCAAAACAAGTGATTTGGGTGTAATTTTTAAAGAGCTGTTGCAAGTTTAATTTGTGCATGTGTGAATTGTATTTTGCATTTTTTTAATTTAATAATTTTTGTATTTATGCACAAAATATATTGTATGAGTTGCAAATCAAAAATTACACACGCACAAATCCAAAGTTATGCACAAATGAAGAATAGACCCTTTTCATGTAAAGTCAGACAAAATTGCTGTCTTTCTGGAAAGTTAATTGATAATTGTAATGGATCATTTTTATCTTATATTCTTGTATGAATTTCCTACCTTTTCGTACGTTTTACATTCATTATTTAATTACATTTTATACAACCCAATAAAACCAAACACCATTTGACATTTTATGGCACAAACTGCTGGCGAGCTTATCGTTTTTACCATTTGATTTTTGTTTTCTTTCTGCGTTTCTGTGATCAACTATCAGAATATTCTGCCTCTACAATAAACTGAGTCATATTTAGCTACAGAGAATCCAGAAGGACTGAACGGTGGGATCAAAAGGCTCAGTAACAGATATCTCAAGTCAAGCCAACAACAAAAACACGTCAATAGCCTTTGGAAAAACGTTTAATCATTTTCCGTTCTTGCTAATGAGGTGAAGCTCCTGATTATTCTGCCTGGCAACCAACACAGCAGCAGCACTTCAGGGAGACGGATGGCGGAGGACCGGCGCACTTCAGCAGACTTCATTTGCTTAATCTACCCTGAACTTTAGACCTCTGAGGAAATGCAAAAACTAAACAAAAACACTTTACTTCTTTCCAAAACATGCGCTGGCTTCGATTCCGTCTAAAGCAGTAATGAGAAAATTCAGCCTTCCGTGAGGTTTTTGAGACCGACGCGTAGATTTCAAAATAAAGTGAGGTTAATGGCCGGTTAAACTAAACTAACTACATTTGCATATTTATCACCATCTTTTGCAGCAGAAACAATAATGTAGTTTTAAGCAGATGATACTTAAAATGATTCACCCTTGATAATATAAAAAAAGTAATTTTAATCTTGCAGAATTATTTTAAAGAGATATACTGGAAAGCTCCTTTAATTCAAAAAAGATCTCTAAAATACTTTCCACACGGCCAGCCCTGACCATGATTGTTCTTCCTCCTGTTTGCATGTACAGGAGTGAATCATTCAAATGCATTCAACCTATTGACTGTATATGAGAACTGGACTGAGTGAGATTGATGTTGCCCATAGGAAATGACTTATGTCGCCTTTTTTTTTTTTAATACAGATGTCGCCATGTTGGAACCAGAAATAATCCGCAAGCAGTGATTGGTCCAAATCTGTGCAAGCCAACGTTCCCAAATGGAACCACTCACCAATTGGAAGTGAGTTTGCTAGGAGGCCACACCCCTACCAGTTTAAAGTGGGCTCAAGAGAATATGTCAAACGTTTTGAATCAAATATACAGACAATAGTTTAGGCATTTGTCGTCAGTTAGTGGTTTAAATAAAGTTGTCCGTTAGACGCAGTTACACGATTGGCAAAAGTCAAAGCGTTTCACGCTCCAAAGCTATTCCACCCTAATCCCCCAACTACTTAAAAACTATATAGTGCCCTGGATTTTAAAAGCAATGCGGACATGATGCTCACTACTTTTCTTTCGCTTTTCTAAATGCCGGATATGACGTCACTGATTTCACAAAGTGAAAACTGAATCAATAGAACATTTTACGTCTATTTGTAGGTTCTGATGATGAAAATATGAATGGTTTCATGACAAATTACATTTAAACCTTTTGTTTTTCCACAAAATATTGTTCAACCGCAATGCACTGTGGTTAGGGCTGGGCGATAAAACGATAATTATCGTTATTGCGATATTACTTTTTTTCGATAGTGAAATTAGTCTATTGCGATAAACCTTCGTGTTAAATAACACGGGAGAAACCCCCGGAAGAGCCGCGCTTCTTCTTCTTCTTACGGAGTGTCTGATTCTAGGAGCCCAGACTGAGAGCGAGGGGGACGGAGGCCCCGAATGATGACAAAAGGACACAACAGAAAACACTATTTCAGTAAACCAATAACCAATATATAATCGTTAATACTTTTATTTTTAATGTCAAGGTAACGATGTTTATATATTTTGTTTTGGAAACATCCTCACCGGACCACCCTCCTCTAAATTGAAAATGGTTCGGTCCGACTGGATTATTCTTCCGCAGCTGTTAGTGACCGACAGATCACAGAGTGTGAGGGAGAGAAGACACGCTTTAAAATCAAGAGTTTTAAACCTAATTTAGAGCAGAACCTCCATGAAAAAAGAAAAAAGGAGACAGTCTGTCTATTGTCGCGCGTTACGTGTCACGCAGGGCTGAAAGAGGAGAGACTGCGCGAAGCTGTTACGAGCACCGCGCAGGGGGGCAGGGACTTGATTGTGGCTGTGGAGTTTAGAGTTTGAGGGTTTTGTTAAAATATTAACCAAAAGCTTTTGTATAGAGCTTCAAATTAGAATAATTTGTTGTTTTATTGTGTAGCAATAATGAATTTGTTAGTTACATTTGTGCTGTTTATGCTCATTTCTTAATGAGGTGATCTAATAATAGTAAAATAAACTTGTTTGATCAATCCTCCAACATGTACACATGTCAGATGACTGAGTGAAATGATGATTAGATCTATTATCAGAACTGTTTATTTTAAGTTTACATTTTATTATCTTCTGCTGCACAGCAGTACCTATAGTTTATGTTCAGAAGAAATTAGAAAATAATATAAAAATAACTGCAATATATTTGCTGCTTTAGAACAATGTTTTTAAGACTTAATTTTAATTTGAAAGGAACTTGTATGTGCTGCAGTCAGATTAAATTAAATCAGAATTTCTGTACAGCCTATTGAAAACATACCACTGTTATGGTTTAACTATTGTGTACATTATGTATATGTACAATATTTATTAGAACTATTTAAATGTTCCTCACATTTATTTTCAATACTACAGTTAATACAAAAAATAATGAAAGTTTAATTTGAACTAACTAAGATTTAATGGGGGGGGCAAGGTTGTAATGAAGATTACTTTGATTAATATCGTTTTTAATATCGTTATCGCAATATGAAAATTCCCATATCGCCCAGCCCTAACTGTGGTCTAGATTTGCTAATGTAGTGAGCATCAATGAATGCTAGTTTTTTTGCACAGACTTCTGGAGATTTTCTAGTGCTTTAGATTTTTAATTTGTAGATTCAGACAGCACTAGAAAATGGCGAACGCACTATATAGTAAATAGTGAAGAAATTCAGACATAGCCACAGGCTAAGAACTAAAACCACCTGCAAGTCGTTAACTTTGACCTTTGGAACCATAGTTAGATTTAGTTAGCCATGGATCCGACTCTTGACGCGTGCCAGGCCCTTCTCGCTGATCTCCCTAGCTGCCTCGGCTGGCGCCTAGCAACTGAATTAGAACGGGTGCGAACCAGGGGGAATCTTATTGTTTAATGAAATCAAAGCATCGCGGGTGCCGACGCCATGTATCTTCTGCCCAGTGCTCTAAATGTCAAGGTGAAGAAATTCAATGAGGTGCGTGGTTTATTCATACTTCTTCCGTGGATGTAACGCGGTTCATTCATGTTTTATTTGTGAAAATTTCAGCATAATGCTAAAATATTAGCTAAATTCCAAATTTGCTTAATGAACTAAAAAAAAGTCTAATTTTGACAAAACAGCTAGCACGATGCTAAAATATTAGCTAAATTCCACATTTGCCTAACGAACTCTTGAAAAATCAGCTAGCATGATGCTAAAATATTAGCTAAACTCAAAATATGCCTAATGAACTTCATAAAGGGCTGCACGGTGGCGCAGTGGTTAGCGCTCTTGCCTCACAGCGAGAAGGCCCCGGTTCGAATCCCGGCTGGGACCTTTCTGTGTGGAGTTTGCATGTTCTCCCCGTGCATGCGTGGGTTTTCACCGGGGACTCCGGCTTCCTCCCACCGTCCAAAAACATGCTTCATAGGTTAATCGGTGACTCTAAATTGCCCCTAGGTGTGAATGCGAGAGTGGATGGGTGTGTGATTGAGGCCCTGCGATGGACTGGCGACCTGTCCAGGGTGTACCCTGCCTTCGCCCTTCAGTAGCCGGGATGGGCTCCGGCGCCCCGCGACCCCGGAAGGGACAAGGCGGTCAAGAAGATGGATGGAACTTCATAAAAAAATCTAATTTTCATAAAACAGGTAGCTTTACACTAAAATATTAGCTAAACTCCAAATTTGCCTAATGAACTTTTTTTTTAAAAGTCTAATTTTGATAAAACAGCTAGCATGATGCTAAAATATTAGCTAAACTCCACATTTGCCTAATGAACTCTTGAAAAAACAGCTAGCATGATGCTAAAATATTAGTTAAACTCCAAATTTGCCAAATGAACTTTATAAACAAATTCTAAGTATCATAAAACAGCTAGCATGACGCTAAAATATTAGCTAAACTCCACATTTGCCTTATGAACTTAAAAAAAAAATGTCTAATTTTGACAAAACAGCTAGGACGACGCTAAAATATTAGCTAAACACCAGATTTGCCTGACGAACTCTTGAAAAACAGGTAGCATGATGCCAAAATATTATCTTAACTCCAAATTTGCCTAATGAACTTTAAAACAGTCTAAGGCTATATCCGAATTTCCACCCTAATCCCCAACTATTAAAAAACTATATAGTGCAGGACTATCTTGTACCCGGGATTTTAAAAGAAATTCACTCACTACTTTTCTTTCGTTTTGCTAAACGTTGGATTTGACGTATGATATATGATATGTTATGCAATGTGCAAAAAATGTATGTTAGTGGTTGTGTAACATAGCCTTCCTCAAAAGAAGAAAATCTTCCTGGAAAACTGAATCCAATCTGGGCTTAGATCTACTGTCGAGAGCTGAACTTTAAAACTTTAAACACCAATAAGAGCTTTCTCTGTTTTTAGATGAATCCCAAAGTCTTTCCGTTTTTCTAAACCGCAATGTTGGCATCATCTTGACTAAACGTTTCCTTTCAGATACCTGAGGAGAATGTGAAGATAAGAAAAGGTCAATGAGATCAGAAAAGCCAATTATCTGCCCAGCACACGTGTGGTAAAGACGGCAATCAGAGCCGCTCTGACCTTCACAGGCAAACAAAGTGGCCAAAAGACTTAAACACATTTAATGAACAGACTACTGACTTTTGCTGAAGGTAACGGCTACATCCGTTCACCGGAACCTTCTGCTTTCTGCTGTTCTCTCTGCTCAGACTGGAAGAAACGATGATGTCATCAAATGGGTTCTGGATTCTGACATTAGTATTTTGTAGAGCTGCCACGATTAGTCGACGACTAATTTAATAGTTTATTAGTCGTTACTTTATATTATATGGAGTGTTGTAAACTTGAAAGTTATAATGGCGTTATGCTAGCTTTTTTGGACTATTTTGGCATTTATTAAAGTTTTTTTAGGCTATTATGGGGTTTAGCTACTATTTCAGCTACATGCTAGCTATTTTGGCTAATTTAAGATTTTTCGGCTATTTCGAAGTTTAGCTAATATTTCAGATGAATGCTGGCTGTTTTGGCTAATTTTTTTTCTAGTTCTTCAGCCTTATTTGGAGTTTAGCTAATATTTCAGCTGCACGCTAGCTGTTTTGGCTAATTTAAGCTTTTTTTTTAGGCTAATTTTGAGTTTAGCTAATATTTCAAATGCATGCTACCTATTTTGTTTAATTTAAGCTTTTTGTTTTTTTGGGCTATTTTGGAGTTTAGCTAAATGCATGCTAGCTGTTATGGCTAATTTAGGCGTTTCAGTTTTTTTAGGCTAATTTTGAGTGTAGCTAATATGTCAGTTGCATGCTAGCTATTTTTGGCTAATTTAGGCTTTTTTGTTTTTTAAGCCATTTTGGAAATTAGCTAAAATTTCAGCTGTATAATATCTATTTTGGGTAATTTAGGATTTTTTAGGCTAATTTGCAGTTCAACAAATATTTCAGCTGCATTTTAGCTATTTTGGCAAATTTAGGATTTTTTTCAGTTTTTTTTTTAGGCTAATTTGGCATTTGGCTAATATTTTAGCTAGCTATTAGCTTCAGCAATTTCAGCCATCAACTTCAGCATCTTCAGCTATCAGCACTACCATCTTCAGCGACCAAATTCAGCTTTCAGCATTTACATTAGCATTGTTGCAGGAAATGCTATATATTCAGTTTTTAGTTAGTTTGAAACCAATAATTGTTAAGATGTGTGCTCTACAGCCAGTTTGCGCATGACCGATTAGTCGACTATTAAAATAATTGTTCGTGGCAGCATTAGTATTTGAATTGCATTAAAAAAAGAAACACATTTTCTCTAAAACCAAACATCATTGATCTACATCTTATAAAAGTTCCATCCATCCATTTGTACAAATGTGGTGAAAACTAATGTTTGCTGCCCTTTTAACTCCACTCCACGAGTGACTTTGGCCACTCGAGGAAGCAAAAGCACCTTGGATGAGATCTGAAGAACCTTCTGAACATTATTTGCTTGAGGGGGAAATGATCAGAGGAAAACTGTACATATTAATGACTGGATGGATGCAGAGAGAAACGACCTTGAGACTGAGGTGCATGAAGATGAGATGTTAGAGATGTACAGAGCAAAGCCGGGTCGCTCTTCACTGAGAGGCGTTTAGATCATTTCAGGCAAAATCTGAATATTCTGGCTTGTTAGCCACTTTAAAGATGAGGCGCGTTCAGAAATCCAAATCTATGCTCAGAAGAGCAGAAACTGCTGCCTCTCTCTTTTTTTTTTTTTTTTTTTTTTGAAAATGAAAGTTGCTTTTATTAGCCGTGAGCTGACATCTGAAAAGACCAATGGTGCGGTCAGGGAAATGGATGCACCCAGAAGCATTATTCTTACTGAAAGCAAGATAAATGTAGGAGCAACCCTCGGAGAGAAAGATCAAATGCTGACGGATCGATGTTCGTTCAGCTGCAAGAAGTGGAGCAGCGGATGAGATCTGAGCCGGAAACTCAACACGACCAGCACCTGATATTACGTCAATTTGAAGTTAATTATAAAAACATATACTTTTGTAAAAAATTAAATTAAATAAAAAAAATGCAAAATAATTTGTTTTAATCCGATTTTTCTACAATAAACGACTTCATAATTAAATATATTGTAAAATTTACCACAGAAAAAGATGAATTAATGCAAAATATTTCTACAAAATTCTGGTATTAAAATCTGCAGCAAGGAAAACTTAAGTAATGCAAAATATGAGAGGAAATGATCAACTTTACTTGAATTCAACTAATAGATTATTTTACAGAAGTGAAGCTGCGCCAAAAATATCAGCAGAGGCGGAAACTAAACACGACCAGAAACTGATGTCGGGTAAATAAAAAATAGATTTCAAAAAGTAGATATTTAAAAAAAATGAGCAAAAAATTAATTTTCTTAATCTAATTTTTTTACATCTTCGACAATAAACGTTTCTATTCACCTAAATAGTAAATTTTACTCTTAAATAAAGATGAATTTATAAAGGCTGATGAAAAAGACGATAATTAAATCTGTTGTAAAGTCTATTACTACAATAGAATAAAGGTTTTATAATAACACATACAAGTGTTAAAAAATTATTTAAAAAAAGAACAAAAATAGAGCTAAACTTCAAATAAAGCATAAAAACTTTGATATTTTTGCAAAAATGTATATAAATTGAGCAAATAACTTTTTTTGGATCAAACGTTTATGATATAATCTTTAATAAACTGTTTTTTATACACTTTAATTGTGAATTTTACCATATAAAGATGAAATAATGCTAAATGATGGAAACATTTGACCAGATATTCAAATTTGTTATTTAAATAAACACCAGATATGAGATGCAACTTCAGCTATAAAATAAAAACTTACATATTTTCGAAAAAAAAAAAAAAAAGTTAAAATTGAGCGAAATATTTGCGTTAATTTGATTTCATTTGTTTTATTTTCACCTAAATAGCAACAAAAAAAATATATGTATGCAACTGATCGATAAAAACTAATGATAAACAAATAGGTTGCAAAGGAAAATAAATGCAAAACATTAGACGAATAAAATGTTTATTTAATTTTAACTGATATATATTATATATAACTATATAAAAGTGGAGCAGCGTCTGAGATATTAGCATTAGGAACAACCAGCACATGATTTAAGGCAAGTTAAATGTATATTTTTTAAATACGATTTTTAGATATTTTCTATTTGCCTAAAGAGTAAATTTAATTATAAAAAAGATGAATTAATGCAAAACTCTAATAATAATCAAATCTGTTGCAAAACGAAAACTTGAAAATGATCAACTTAATTTAAATTCGACTAATACAGATAATTGAAGATATTTTCCTGCTGTGTGAATAAAAACATGAATTTCTGGGATTCTTCTTCACTGCATCAACAGTTCAGGGCTGCTGATGGAAACCACGTTTAGCACAAGGGCACTCCGGCAGAGGAGCGAGTCCATCTCCTGAATAAATGAGATGAAGGATTTCTTTTGCTGCTTTAGTAATTTATAGTCAAATTAGCACAAATTAAAATAAGTTTGAATGAATCTGGCTCTCACGAATGCACCGAACCTCCGTAATGTTTATTTAATTAAAATGAATGTTTCACATTTCAGAGTTTTGACTGGAAAAGGGGAACTTTACCAAATCCCAGCTCACAGCAACACATCTCTGGAGACCAAACATGCCCCTGCACTCATTTCAACAGCCATCTTTTAATTTGAAGGAGTCGTTAAACAGGAAGTCTCTGACAGGCTGCTCCTAATTAAGATGAAGGAAGAGAAAAGCTGCTGTTGACATCATTAAAATACATGCGAGTCCCTCAAAGTCAGCCAAACAAGGGAGAGAGCAGCTGTTTAATCCAAGATCCTCCTGACAATCCACATTAAATAAAAAAACAACGAAAAAGACGGGGTAGGTCAAAGGTTAAACCGCCAAAATAAAAGCATTTTTAAACATCTTTTTTCCTAAAAACACTGCAGAAATAATAATAAAAAATGATCTTTAATTATTTCTACACATAAATAAAACCCAGGCACAATAAACCAACAGAAACTATTTATTTATAGCACTAATTAACGGATCTGATTCTGCAAACAGATTTTTTTTTACAACTCCAAAATAAAACCAGCACATTCATTATCCACTGAGCGGGAAAAAAAGACAAACATCTCCAGAAATGAAGATTATTCTCAACTGTTCATAAAAAACACACCGTCTGAAGTGATTCAGTATAGGTATGAAACATTTACATTAAAGAGCTGCTGCTTGGTGGCCGTACATGAAACTGCAAGTTAGAAATAGATTTTATGAACGTCAGAATGTGAAGTAAAACAAATGTGAGCGTTTTCTGAAACATCCCACTGTTGCCTTGACAGGAAAAAAGCTGCAGGCCACAGTCACCATAGCAACTTTATCTGATCATCTGAAAATTATCTGTGCGAGAGCGAAACAAGAAAAGCCTTTCAGTGAGCTGAACGCCCCAGGGGTTAAACTGGGCTGTTTTTAAGGACCAACTAAGGAAAGTGACCCCCAGCGTCCTGGAAAAACACCAGCCTGAACAATCAACACTTGATGGGGGAAAACTGGACGGTTGATGGGAAAAACACCAGGAACATTTATTTATTTAGCATATAATATATAATTACAATAATAAAAAAAAATCAAATGTTGATGAAATGATTCCATTAATTTTTATTCAGGAAACATACATTTTAACCAGTAGGGGGCAGTAAAGTGACAAAGAAAGAAAATATAGTTTAAAGTTTTAAGACATCCCAGAAATGTGGCCATGAATAAGTATTTTTTGTGCAAAAAAAATGCAATAAACTAGCAATTCACTCTTTTATAAGAAAAAAATTTAAAAAATGTTGTTGCAATTTATTACTTTACACACGCAAACTAGTGTTTGTGGCCACAATTTATTATTTTGTGTCCACATTTTAGAATGTCAGAGTGTTGCGGCTTCACTTCTTTGTCACAGTTTCTTAAATTTTTGCATGTTAGTATTTTTTGTACAAAAATTCGCGTTTTATTGCCACAATCGAGTATTTATTTTTTTACAAATTAGAATTTTGTGCATAAAAACTGGTATTCTGGGCACACAAATTAGTATTTGTGGCCACAATGTAATATTATGGGAACAGTTGAGCAATTTGTGGCCACAATTGAGTCCATAGTGTGCAGAAATTTGGATTTTGTTCACACCAATATGCATTTTGTGGCCACAATTTAGTATTTTTGAGCACAAATTTGCAATTTGTAGGAACAAATTTGTTAACCACATTTTTTTTCACAGTGATTTACTTTGCACACGATTAGTATTTTGCGTGCACAAATGAGTATTGTGTGCATACAAATGAGCGTTTTTTTTGGCCAAAATTTAATATTTTTAGGTTTACAATTTAGTATGTTAGTATTTTTTGTATTTTAGATTTAATTTAGCATTTTTTGCACACAAATTAAAATTGTTTTGGGGTACCAACTAGTATTTTGCGCAAACAAGCTTTTTATGGCCACAATTTAGTATTTTGAAAAGACAAATTAATGTTTTGTGGCCTCAATTGTGTATTCAATGTGCACTAATTTGGATTTATTTCCACAATTTAGTATTTTTTTAGCACAAATAAGCATTATTTGCGTACAAACTAGTATTTTGGGAACACAGCTTAATATTTTTTATATTTTGTGCCCACAAATTTGTATTTTCTTATTTCCTACTACTAAGTTGTGCCGACATATTACTAATAAAATGCTAATTTGTTGCCAAAAATGGTAAATGTTACCAGAAGTTATTAATTGGAGAGAACAATCTGTGCATAATCTTCATAATCATCGAGAAATTGAATTTGACATTTTCATGGAGCAATCACTTACCCTCATTAGTGTGTACTGTTTTTATAATTTTTTTTATATATATATAATTCATTGCTGCCTGTGAAAACCAATGAGCATCTTTGTAAAGATCAGATGAAGCTGAAGAGCCGAGTAATGTAATAAACACTGGATCAACTTATATTAGATTTAGAAGTTCAGAATTGAATTTTAAGAAATAATTTGAAATTCTTAAACCAATTTTCTTTGGTTATAAAAGGTCTTTCACATATTTATTAATTTAAACTAAACTAAAGAGAATTTCTGTTGATATAATCATGAACATTACAGAAAAAAAGACATGGATTTTCCTGTAATGTTTGCATGAATCAATGCTCCTAATTGTAAGTGAAGATAGATTGGATTAATGGATTTTTAAATCCAGATACCAGAGGATCTGTGTGGAAGGTGGCTGTGCTGTAAAAAAAAAACAAAGAAAGACTTTGATAAAACAAAGTTACGTTTTTGGAAAGAGAATAAAACAAAAGGGAGAAGTGGTGGGAAGCTTCATAAGGTTTCACTATATTCTTTAACTTTTATTTCCAGCGTTCTCTTTTAAATCATATTTATGGCACTTTTTAGCCAGACTTTTTAATAAAAATGTCATTTTCTTATGCTCAGATTTTAATAAAACTGAGCAAAATGAGGGTAAAAGGTTTAATCAGAGGATTATTTTCAGAATGACATCATCTTATTACACAAAAAGTGTAATCTACACCAAAGTTGTTGTGTTTCTATTCAATAGTAAGAGAATCAAGATGAAAGGGACACCAAAGTGATAGAAAAGACGTTTTATTTTGAAAGGAACTTGCATGAGCTGCTTTAAAAAGTAAAATAGGTGAATTTAATAAAGAAAAACTCAACTTTAGAGATTATTTTAAAGCTATATTTTATAAATCAATGGCTTAATGGCCACAAAATCATAAATAAAGTGTATTTTTCTAACTTTAAGATGTGATTTTATTGCTCACGTTGGATTTTAGTCCATTAGAAACTGGATCTCGTGGTTATTTTAGCATTAAATGTTGCAGACGATGATCTAGAGGAACGGGAGAGGCATAAGCAAATATTTGATATACAAGTTGTTTTTTGGCATATGAGAGATAATTATTTAATCCGCTTATTGAAGGAAAATGTACATTTATTTTGTCAAAATTTGATGTACAATTGTTTTTTCCTTTAAAATATTGACATTTTTCACTTTAAAAATAAACTCTCATATGTAGGTAAATGAAGTAAATTGACCAAACTTTACATCATAAATTAGTCAAAGGTCTGACAAATCCTGACGCAGGAGGATGTAAACATTCGACCACATAGCGTCTGACGGCGGTGAGCTCACCCCTTCCTGCTGTGAACAACGGGAAGTTGTGACGCTTAACCGGCGGCGCTCATTTGAATGACAAACCGACTCAGTTTCCCTTTCTGCTGGACTGTTGTTTCAGACGAGTCATCGTGTGGAGAGGAGAAGAAACGAGGAAGATTTCAATTCAAATTTGTTTTTTTTTAAAGTTCTGTACTCCCACTTAATTAAATCAGGTTTAATTCGGCGCTTTGTGATTCCAAGCACATGCAGTTTGTTTGAGCTGAATCTTAAGCAGGCTTCCTGTTGAACATGTTTATCAATTACCCCGTACACGGCTCCAACTACCCAAAGCAGAGCCATAAATCAACTTCAATTTGGGTTCGACTGGAAGAGCGGCTGAGAAAGAAACACGGAGACACGTGGAAGTGGCTTTACACTCTTAAATGATTTCATTGTTCTGTTCATCTTTCGGATAAAGCTGAGCCTCAACTATCATAAAAAGTCAATAAACGTCAGGACACACAGATCAATCCGGAATCTCCTTCCTGCTGCAAATAAAAGGCAAAAAGCAGCAGAAGAGACAAACTACGGAGCATGCGGGGATGCTGCCCGAGCAGGAGAGTCCAAACGGGAACACGGACCGGCTGCTCTCCTACCTGTAGCCCCCGTCTCCTCAGAATGCTGGACTCGTCCATGGCAGACGGCGCCGGCTCCTCACCGGTACATGTCCACGACGCGCCGCACCGCCTGCGCTCTCCCTCCGTCTCTCCCTCCCCTCGGGCTAAATCTGGTCTCAGCAGCTGCTAAACACTTCCATCAGAACTTATCTGATTGGAGGGGGCCAGTCAGCTGACGCCTCCCCCTCTTGTTCCTCTGTAACTTCAGGAGAGACGGGAGGGAGGACCGCGGAGGAGCTCCGATTCAGAGTGGAAGGAGGGAGAAGGGGGGGCGAGCGCCTCCTGGACCCCCGTGAGGAGGGGACCTCCTTCCCGGCACTGGCAAACACCTGATCCGCAGGAGATCAGGGAGTCGTCCCACACTACTTTTTGTCGCTCATTTCCACATTAATGCAAATTATTATCGCACCGGAATCAACCTGCAAAACCTGTTTGGTGCACACCTGTACATCCAGTGTCAATTTCCAGCAATTTCACGCACCGCTGCAGCTCAACAGAAATGAGTTCGGAGGCGAGAATCCCCCCCTTCCCGTCCCCGCCGCGTCATTAGCATCTGTAAAATAAGTTGCTTCCGTGCGTCCCGGTCTGATTCTGTAATTCTGTTTTCTTAGTCGCCCCCCGTCCTCCTCTCTCACTCATTTCCATTCACTCTGTTCCGTGAATATTAAGTGAGCCCTTTCCACTCCCCGCACACATCTCCAGCCAAGCTCAAATGATTTTTTCAAAGCAGCGAGGACTCTCCGGCAGGTGACGGCGGACGCCACGCTTCCTCCTCTCCCAGCTTGATGGAGTGTTGCCGGGACTCATTTGTGTTCCTCTGCTGATAAGGACGTCCAGACATCTTGTGTCAGAGCTACAGTAATCAGGGCTGCTTTTGAATTACTCCTTAAGACCCCCAGAGGACGAGGATTACAGTAGTCAACGTTTTCAGCTTGAACAATGCTTCCCAGATTACCTGAGAGGATTAAAGAATCCTGTTATGTTCAACCGACTGGTCTGTAGTCATTCCTCAGCTGCCTAAAGCATAATTAAGAGAATTCAAACTCAAGACAGGATGATGCAGAAACACCAGGGAGGGGTCATTTGGTTGAAAGCTGCAGCAAAAAGAGTAAATACCTTCTACTTCACAACAGTGTGGGAAAAATCACCATATTTACCGGAGTATAAGTCACAGTTTTTTTCATAGTTTAGTCAGGGGTGTGACTAATGCTCAGGGGTGACTTGTTTTTTTTGTTTGTTTTTTTAAGCCATCAATAGGGTTATATATTTGTTATTTTCACAGTAAACACACCGGTTCTTTTAGCGGTTGTTTCCTCTAATAACCTCCAGAGGGCGCTGCATCTGAAGTATTTGCTACCGACAGCAGCAGAAGAAGTGTCGTCCAAAACAAACATGGAAGACAATCTACTTGTTTTCCTCTTAAACAGATATTTTTCTTATACAGATCAAAAGATTTGTATTCTTGTATTTTTTGGGGGGCTCGACGGATTTGTTCTGAAACGTTAGACTTTTCCCCTAAAAGTGCGACTTACACTCCAGAGTGACTCGTTTATGGTTTTCTTCTTCTTGATTAGACATTTTACTCCGGTGCGACTTATACAACGGAAAATATGGTAACTTTAAATTACTGTATAAGCCGCGTTTATTTGCCTAGTTTGGCCCGGGAAGCGACCACACGTGGAAGGGAGCTTGCTTCCATTTGGCGTCCATGTTAACCTATGGTGTGGTTCATACCGCACGCGCAAGCGCTACGGTCCTCCGCGGACAGCAGCGATCGTTTTGGCATATTTTTTGTCCGAGCGATCCTGACAGGAAATTAATGCAAAGACACAAGAGAAAATATGCTCAGAAGACAATTATTTTATATATATATATATATATATATATATATACATATATAAAATATATAACCAATTTTTTTACAGTAAAATACCACAATTAAAAATTGCAATCATATTTTTGTATTTAAACAGACTGTAGATGAAAATATAGTATTCCCTCTTATTCGCGGGTGTTAGGTATTGGAGACCTCTGCGAATTCGCCAAATCCGCGAATACAGAGAACCACCAGTTTCCATCTCAGCCCCCAAAGTTAAAGAAAGTCTGATCATGACATTTATTAAAGAACATTGAGGCGTTGCCCAACAGTTTTTTTTTATCCAGAGCAATAAACCTCTAATGAGGACTTTCATATCGTAAAAAAAATACGCGTCTAGTGTGAACTGGAAGATTCGCCGCCACGCACTCCGCTTCATGGCACTTCCGCACGGGGGGAGGGGGGGGGACATGGTTTTATACTTAGAACAGACTTAAAAAATAAATACTGGCTTATATGTTTGTTAATTTCTCACCAACAACAGGTTAAAAACCGCTAGAGGGAACTGTGGAATTCCTTTATGTACAGTGTTCTACCACATATTCTCGTTTCTTTATTCGCGGTTTCAAGTATTGTTTTTATTCATTACAGATTTTTTTTATTTAGTGACTCTGCCGAGTCATCACAAAAACTCCATCAACTCAAGACGCTTGTATGAAATTCGCACGTCCGAAGGAGGTGCTGAGGTGTATCCGTGGAGCGTATATGGGAGGTGAAACGGGGTCAGGAGGGTTCTCTGTAGTCGCAGATCTCTCTGGTCCCCAACCTCCGTGAATACTAAACACTTTTTTTCACAAAAATCTCTCAACTGCAATGCATTGTGGTCTATATTTGCGAATGTACTGAGCATCAATGCACTCTAGGTTTTCACAAAGATTTCTAGAAAAGCTTTGAAGTCCGACTCCCACCATATTTTTTCTATGTAAAATGTTCCCAGTGATCTTTTAATTTGAATTATCTTGCATTTTTTTTGTGGAAAAAACGTTATTCTTAATGCCAAAACGTGTAATTGCATCAATGAGAGATTCACATTTGATAGGTTTAAATCCTTTGTTGCGCCGATTGTTTTTAAACTAAATAAAATTGGTTTGGATTTTTGGAAAATGAGTGAAATCATAAATCAAATTGTGAACTGTGAATTGATTTAATATTTAGGCAGTAATCCAATCAGAGGATAACAGAAAAAGACTAATGACATGAGGAATGATTTCCTTCCAATTAAAATAAAAAGTTAATTTCTCAATCGATGCACGACAGAAATTAGTTTTCCAAGAATAAAAGATTCTGGTCAATTCCTCCCAGCAGAGTCGAGCTGCTTTGAAGCGGTCAGAGGGCAGCCATGAAGTTTAGACCGTCGGTCTTGGAGCAGCACCAAAGCAAAGCCTCTGGGAAAAGTCCAGGAGGTGGTCTGTGACTCATTTCCTCCCCGGAAGGCGGGGAAGCCGAGCTCGTTTCCACCGCCTTTGGAGAAAAAAGGGAGATGCGGTTCTGAAAGCATGCAGAGAGAGCTGATTGAGTGACCCACGGGCCCTGCCTCTCTGCTTCGCCGGGGCTTATCAGACCCAGAGGTGACCTGCAGATACAAGGCGGGAGGAGGAGGAGGAGGAGGGACACGGCCTGTGAAGAGCGCATTACGGAGAGAAAGAGTCCATTCCCTCAGTACAATCAAAAATGCTCTGGTACAAAGCAGAAGGCGTGAAAACAGATACCGCCGTCTGTAACACCATCTATTCCTAATCCCCAACAACAAGATGGAAGCAGAAAGAACAGAACGCTGCAATGTGTCAAAGTATTCTCACTGTTAGAAACACTGGAGATGTTTGTATTTATGACATGAGAATGATGTCAGCTTGAGTCCACTTTAAAGTCCAGTGAGCACGACTTCCTTTAGGTTTAAACATGCAAGCCCACCACACATGAAAGACTCCACAGAGGAATAAAGCCGTACCGGTACTGGTACCACTAGCTCTTGGGTTATCTGGGAAAAATCCTGTTGAATTTTGACCAATCAGGGGCTCAGGTTAGGGGGTGATTTATGTTTATAGTTCTTTCAAAACATGGCGGTTTGTGTTTGGCTGGAATTTTATGACCCCAAGTCTTCCGTAAATCGGAATAGAGATTTTATTTATTTGATTTGAGTTGAAATGGTTTATTTCAAGCAATCAAGGCAAGAAAAGTAATGAGCGTGCAATCCGAACATCCGAACAAAGATATGTCGGACATAAATGATAAATTGCTTGAAATGGAGTTGGAGGAAACGAACTTATATAATCCCACATTTTCTTTACATGAATTATCGATATCCAGTTCATCACTTATAACCAAATATAACTTACCAACACAGATTCAGGTTGTTAAGAAAGAAGAAGATTGAACAGATTTGCACCACTTCACCGTTTGGCATCAAGCCTCTTCCAACTGTGAATACACGAGTTAGCATCAGGTAGCGACAATCCGGTGTGAACACCATTTGCTTAAAGTGCGTTTTTGAAGGCCACAAAAAACCCTATTTAAATGTAGCCTAAGAAAAATTTATATTTTTTCCTCTACGATCTCAATGACCGGTCAACAACCTCAATATTTCGTGTTTACCCGTTTTTCACCCACAAACAGCCTGTAAAAGTACAGTGTATGGCAGTAGCTGAATGTCTCAGACAGCTGTTCATTCACAAAGATTCGTTCACAGCATTATTTTTATTCTCCTGAAAGGTGCAATGAGACTAAATGAGAAAAGAGAAGAAGAGACACATTTTGAATACATTAAACGCGTCTGTGGTAAACTCAAATTACTTTCTCCAAGTGTTTGAGAAAAGAAAAAAAATCAAGCTGTAATCCTTTTCATCTGAACAGGCTCCCTGCAGCGACAGAGCTCAAACCACAGCTATGGATTTGTTTGGAAGCCTCATTCATCACTGAAATGTCTTCATGCAGCATCTGAATTTAGTTTCTTTAAAAGGAAATATTTTAAGTTGAAGAAACAGAACATAGAAGTGAAATTTGTGGATGATATTTTAGGGTTTTGTGAAAGGTCAGAAATGAGAGTCAGACGATACAAGAGGCCAACTTTCATGTTTGAGGTGTTATCCACCTAAAAGTAGCAGTTTGGTACAATCAACATTTACACACTGGTAATCTGCCATTCTAAATGACAAAAAATGAAGCATGAATTGAGATCAACACATTCACTCAACAAATTTCCAAAAATGGATGATTAGGAAACATGAAGTGAGCATTTTTATTGAGCCACACACCTGCTAATCAAAGAACAAGCCCCCGGCTGAGCACAAAATTCAGCTCCGACAGAAATCAACTGCAGGGTTAAGAGATTAAAACCCCATAGGAAAAAGAAAAAATAAGCATCAAATGTGTTTTTACAACCACAGATTAATTCTTCTGAAAATGTGTCAAGATCTGAAGCCGAAATTGTTACTCTAATCCCAGTAATTAATATTTTTTTAGATCATAAGGTAAACTCTAAATACCCTAACTTTCAGTTTTTAAGAGTGCGTCTCATTTATGAATTTCGTACGAATACTGACCTGGAACAGATTTTCTGTAGTGCCCAAATGTTTTAGCATGACTTTGGTTACCTACAAAAACTTGATGGATTCTTGGAGCATTCTGGGTACTGTAGTCAGGATCACAGCGGAGCAATCCATACATAATCCCCTGGGATTACGTTGAAAAATTACCAGAATCAAAAGAATGACGATAAAGCTCCAGTGTTGAAGCTAGTACTGGAAATATAAACCATTCTATAATGACGAAATATATCACAATAAACCACAATAAAGCATATTTTCAGGTATTCTCTAAAAAAAATTGACAAAAATGTCATTACTTTTTTTTTTTTTTTTAAAGTTAAATTCTAATTGAAAGTACGCAACAGTGTACACTGAAAAAAGTGAAACATTGTATCACTTAAAAGTTCTGTAATTTTTTTTTTTTTTGGCTAAAAAAAAAAAAAGTTCTGTGATTTGCTACATTTAAAATTATTAGTTTGTTTCAAATTACATTTTCGAACTGATGGTTTAGTCAACTGGAAAACTTGATTTGATACAAACTAATAATTTTAAATGTAACAAATTACAGAACTTTTATTACTCGATTCACTTTTTTCAGTCCAGGAAAACACATTTTTGGACAAAAATTCAGCAATAAAAAAAACAATAAACACGAAATGGTACAAATAGACACTTTTCTATCGCCCACATGATATGCATCTTCATATAGTTAAAGTAAATTATTTTTTTCAGAACTTAATTTTCATTTTTTTCACCTACAAAAACACTCAATAGTTTTACTTTAAATATGTTGAAGTTTCTCCGACACTTTATTATGAACATTCGTTTATGGTGACAGTACTGCTGCACATTCGGCTTATTTTAGTTTATAAACTTAAGATGCACTTTTATTCCAAAACATGCATCATTCCTGAATTGTATTTTTGCTACAATCTACTATATTCATAAAGATCACAAATTGGTGAATTTGAACGTCGC
This sequence comes from Oryzias melastigma, assembly GCF_002922805.2. Taxonomy (NCBI): domain Eukaryota; kingdom Metazoa; phylum Chordata; class Actinopteri; order Beloniformes; family Adrianichthyidae; genus Oryzias; species Oryzias melastigma. The sequence goes on from NC_050523.1 coordinate 4,181,515, forward strand.
TAATCTCCGTACTTGAATTTTTGGAAAGCAGATCACGAATATTAGAGTACTCGGATACTTGTTACAGTCCTACTACCTGGTGGATCTTGTGGCCTAAAAATATGGCAGAAATCTGGAAATATTTAACTTTTTTTCAGAATAACCCATTGAGCAGACATGCTATGCTGAACAAAGTTTGCTAAAAGCAACAAGTTTAAGAGAATTTTCTTTAAGTTTTGATTCATGAAAGGAATTTGACTTTTTCTTTAAAAAATATTTTACACATAAATCTCAACTAGGAAGTGAGTAATCAAAAGTTGGCCAAAATTCAACAATATTCCATCAAAGATCTAATTCCACTTTCTTTTCGTTATGTTTTACACTTTTAAAACTTTAAAACAAAAGACAAAAAATGGCTTTCAATTACTTTTAAAGCTCAGAAACACTAATATTTTGTAGTATCTTACCATAATCTGACTCTTTCTTTCATGTATAACCACCTTTTTAATTGTCTTTCCAAAAAAAAAATCTGGCTCTCCAAACACAAACCCACAGTGGGTTCGTCACATTCACACACCGTTCTTACCAAACATCTTTGCTAATTAAAATGACGCAAAAATCCCATTTCTACCCTTCTGCTCCATAAATGTTTTCAATGCATCACCATAACTGTTTAATTCATTTGTCTAAACCAACAACGGCATGAAACGAAGAGAAAAAGGCGGCTGAAAATATGGATGAACGTTAATCATCAACAATAGCACGATTAAACAGATTGCAGAACAAATTCATTATTTAACCGTCACACTTTTCAGAAGAATCATTTTCTGAAGCATCATTGTGCCTGGAGGCTCAGATCCTCGGTGGTTTAGAACATCTTAAAACGGGGACAGGTTTTTTTTTTGTTGCATCAAAAACCCCAAATATTATCAATGAAAATAAAAAAAATAGACCGACTTTAAGGTCTTTGTAAGTCTTTTCCATGAAAATCCTTGTTTTTCTGTGTTTATTCTCAAACTGTTACTGTTTACTTTGTAACAATAAACCACTCCAACAACTGTGATATCAGAGGACATCTCTGACAACCAGCAGAGAAAATCAGGGTCCACAAAGCCGCAACATCAGGATTATGACGGTCTTATCTCCATATCGCGCCACAAGTGAACTATTGATTTTCTGTCAAAGGGAATCACAATCAAGAGGGACACGAGCCGTGCACACCCAGGAGCAGAAAGGAGAAGACGGGGGGGGGGTCCGGTCAGGTAGGGGGGGTTAAAACAAACCTGATGGAAAGACATGGAGGCGAGGTCAAAGAAAAACAACTGGTATCACAAAAAATTCATTCGATACAGATTCACAAATTCAAAAATATTCAATAAAAAATGAATGAACTGTTGATTTAAACTGAATAAATGGGAATATTTAATCACTAGAATGATAAATTAAGGTTATTTTTTTAAGTTTGAAATGACATCAGCAGGATGTTAAGAAGACTGAAGATTTGACTGCACTATATACCAACAAACCGTTACGCAACTTTAACGGAAAAACTACAATATGATGGAGTTTCTAAATAATTAACCAGTTTTCAAAGTGATCACGTATGGAGAGAAAAACTGACTTAGAATTTGTGAGCATAATTCCAGATTTGTAACTCATACAATACATTTTGTGTATTCACAGAATTACAACATACAAAAAAACTTCTAAAAAAGCCAATAAGAAAACTGATGACCCAGCAGTATTTAAAGCATCACTTAAACAATCTGAAAAGATTTGTGTGTAAATACGGTTTTGTGTGTGTGTATTAGACAATTCATGTGCAATTTTTAAAGATTTGTGTGTGTAGTTAGTTTCAAGCTGTTATTTTAAGTTATGCATGTGTAAATTGTAAATTTTAACTGTTGTAGATGTGAATACAGTATTACAAGTACATATAATTACACACAAAATATATTGTATAAGTTACAAATGAAGAATTACGCACACAAACTGGATGAGTCTGTTTTCTCTCCATATTCCCAGTGGTTATTTTAATGGTGATTTTTCTGTTTTAGGCCAAATTTAGAAAAAAAACTGTCATTTTCTAGAACGTAATTTCTTAAGAATAGCAGTAGTTCGGGCGGTACCATTGGTGCTCTGCTATTGCTGTAAAGACAACTGCCAATAGAACTCAAGAAGTTCTGGACAAAAGCAGGAGCAACAGATTTAACTTTCAATAGTGTGCCAACGATTTCATCCAGGGGCGGAATTACCATTAGGCAAAGGTAGGCAATCGCCTGGGGCCCCAAACACTCTGGGGCCCCAACCTAAATACTTATTAAAAGTGTCTAAAATGTATAAATAGTGTCTCCCCATCCCTCTGCAGCAATGGAAAGCTAGTAAGTAGCGCCAGCGTTCCCAGATTGGGCGTTTTCCAGTCCAGTTTTTATCCAAACTTTGAATCATTTAGTCCAAGAAAAAGTGATTTCGGCTTTTAAGAGTTTATCAAAAAAAAATTGGATTCTCAACATTAATTCTGTCTAAAATTGGACCAATAAGGAATTCCGCCATTGTTTTCAATCGATAATACGCAGTGAATGACCAAGAGAGAAATCTAAATGAAATATTTGGTGGTTCTTTTCTTTGCCTTCAAAACTGCATCAGTTTTTCTCTGTACACTTTCCGTAGAAACTTGTTCTAAATGTCTTGCTGAACGAACCACAGATTTTCAGTGGATTTAGACTTTCTCTTCATGAAATCCCAGATCCACTATGATGGTGACATCAGGGCTCATTTCTTTCAGTACTTCTGGATCTTCTTTAGCCTGAAGACAGTTCTTGTTTGGAGTTATCGTCCTGTTGCAGAATATATTTGGCTACACCTCCCTGATAGAATTACAATGATGGATGTGTGTCTGCCCGGGTTTCTCAGCATTAGGAACAGCAGTAATCCTGACCAAATCCCCCAAAGGTCAGAGGAACCTCCACCATGTTTGCCAGCAGACACTCATCATCGTACCGCTCTCCGGCCTTTTGAGAACAAACTGGCCTCTGCTAAATATTTCTAATTTGGACTCATCCGTCCAGACCACCTGGTGCTGTTTTCCTGTATACTTGAGTTGCCTGGCCTCGATTCTACGTCTACTTTTTGGCAGCAACTTTTCCACGAGGACTACTTCTGGCCAGACTTCTCCAGACAGTAGATGGCTGGTACCTGTGTCCCACGAGTTTCTGCCAGACCTGAGCTGATGGCACTGATGGACATCTTCTACGTTTGGAATAAAAGGCTTGAGGGGTTTTTCATCTGCTGCACCAAGTTTTCTTGGCCAACTACAACTGTCCCCGTTCTGTTTCTTTGTGCGTCTTCAGATAAAGTCTCCAATAGTGCTGCCACAAACGATTCTTTTAATAGTCAAATAATAACAGATTTTTTTTTCCGATTAGTCGACTAATCGGGACATAGGCAAAACAGCTAGCATGCAGCTGAAATATTAGCTAACTCCAAAATAGCCTAAACAACAAAAAAGAGTAAATTAGCCAAAATAGCTAGCATGCAGCTGAAATTTGAAATAAGCTTCAAATTTTCGATTTCCTTTTTCAACGATGTTAGCATGACGAGCTCGCAAAATCCCGTTCCCTATTGAATCCCTGGCTCCAGCTGAACAAAACGATACACCATAAAACATTAACAAATTAGGAAAGTGGGCGTGGTTTGCAAAAAATCTCAGTTGCTAAGGAAATCCTTAAATGTACTTTTGCCAATTTTTCTAAAAGTTACATAAACCTGTTCACCACCCCCAGGGAAGCAAAAAAAATATATGGTTGCTATGGAGATAAAACTAAAAGAAAGGCTGCCATCTTGAAAAATGTGTTAGACTCAGCTCTGACTGGGGGGATGGGCAAAAGGGGAGGGTGAGGGGCATATAGCCGTTACTAGGCCACTGAGGTCAGACGAGGACAAGACAGGGTGGGTAGCACCTGTGGGCCATTCAACAACTATTCGCAGATTTAATTATTTATTTTTATTTTGTAAATTACAGAAGCTAAAAACCGCCTGCTCTACTTTTTTTTGTTACTTTGATCATTTTCTCAAAAAAACAAGATACTAAATTATAACAACAAACTCATTAATTTTCTCGTTGAGAAAACGATCAAAAAAAAAAAAGTAGGGCAAATTAAAACAAAAAAACAACAACAAAAAAAACAGTCAGAAGGAGCCGTATCTTTACCTTTTACCTTTTGTAGATGACAAATTAGCGAAAACTCTAGCTCGTTACTTAATTATTAGCTGAACTCCAAATTAGCATAAAATTCCTCAATAAATTTAATTAAAAAATGTTAGCATGTTACTAAAAGAAAAGCTTAACTCTAATTTAGCATTATAACTCCAGTAGATAGCAATTAGCCAAAAATGTTAGCATATATTGCTAAAATATTAGCTGAACTCCAAATTAGCATAAAAACTCATTAGAGGCCAAATTAGCCAAAAAAGCTAGCTTGTTGTTTAATTGCTAGCTGAACCCCAAAATCGCCTCAAATTCCTCAGTAAACTAAATTAGTAAAAAATGTTAGCATGTTGCTAAAATAGAATCTAAATTCTAAATGATCCCCCAAAAAACTTCAGTAGATAACAAATTAGCTGAAAACATCAGGATTGTTTCTAAAACATTAGCTAAACTCAAAATTAGCCTAAAACCTCCAGTGGACAAAAAAAAATAGCAGAAAATGTCAGTGTGTTGCTGAAATAGAACCTAAACTCTAAATTTTTTTGAAAATTATTATTTTATTTTTCTTCATCCAGAGAGCCAAAATGGAGAGATAAAAGAGCCGAATGTGGCTAAGACGTTTCCACACAACTGTAAGTGTATATATTTGTAAATCAGCTAATTAAAAAAAAAAAAAGCTAAATTTAATTATCGGGAAATATTGGTAATATTACCCCAAAATATGTTTGCGTCCCTAAAACATTTAAAATATTCACACTTCTGAGTGGTTTTCCAAAAAGCAGCCTGAAGCAACTATCAGAGGCATTTTTTATAAACGCAAAAACGCCAATTACAGAAAATCCCTTCAGACATGAACGTATCCTCCAAATCCCACCATCGACAGCTTTGACAGTAATGTCATGCTGCAACACAGCCGGCATGCTGGCAGCTTTCCGCGCCGTTATTGTCAGCGACTGGCTGCTGTGCTTTACAGCGACGTATCAATCACTATGACGAATGCCACGCTGCCAACATTGATTTACAAGCACCGTGTGCTTACATCACTCCATTTTTCACTTCGATTCAACAAAGATTCATCGCTTCGGAATGAAGTAAATCTCCTCTTTAAAGTAAATTTCAAACCGACAAAGCTACATCATCCGTTTAGTGGCAATAAAGTGTCGTTTACGGGCCTCTAAACACTTTTTCTCTGGCGTCGTCGGGAGGCGGAGGGATCCGGCGGCTGTGGATAAACCCCCGAGGCGTCAGAGCAGCCGACTCCAAAAGATACAATTTCCATGAAGAAACGCGTCAGTTTGTGTCCACACATGACAGCATGAGAGCAGCAGTGACCAGATTTGAATTTCCACATGGTGTTAGGAGCAGTCAAAATGGAAATGCAAACAGTGTGAGGGGCAGATAGCTGCTCCGATAGCGGATTCAGACGCATCCCGCTCCAATAATAAAGCTCAATTCTCTGCTCGACTTCAGGCTTGGAGACGATTAGTAGTCTACAAGTGAAGACTAATTGAGATAATTAATTAGTAGTGTAAACTGGTTGCATAATTCTTTTAAAAATGACAGTTTTGGTGGCATTTTTGAATTTATTACAACGAAATCACTTTAAATTCCCATTCCAATCGTCTATTGATCCATTTTAAAAGCGTTCCTAATTCTCTTTTTAATTATCATTTTTATCCAAAATCAAAAACCTGTGTAATTTTCTAGGACATAGTTTTTTTTTGGGCGAGACTGTTGGTGTAGAGCAGGAGTCTGAAACCTGCGACAGAAGATTTTGTATTTTTAAATAAATTCTGGGATTTTAAGTGTGCCTAATTGTTTAAAAAATACAGTAAGTCAATTGAATAACATTTAGTCACATTTTTAATCACTTACTACTACATTTGGAGCATTGAGATGACTCTGTGACACAGGGTGTGTTTTATTTGAAAAAAAGTTATATAAACTTCTGTTGAAAGTTGTAGTATTTAGTAATAGTATTTTCTCTATGTGTATATTTTATTTATGACAAAAAATAAGAGTTTATTTTTACATATGAAAACAGTAACATTATCATGAATGCAAAACCAGAGTCATTATTTTTATAAAGGGTGAAGTCAAACTTTGTGGCTTCTCTCAGGTTGTGGTGCCTGGTGTAGAGCGACCCCGCCCCCCCTTCCCCCTCGGTCACAAACACACTATTTTTCAAATTACATTTCTTTGTCTGCTCCTGATTCCCAATGATTTGAATAAAGAAATACTCAAATATGTGATTTTTAAGCTTAATTTTCTCTTTTGCGTCAGAAAAATGCAACAAGCCCACATTAAAAACTATTTTTATCAAAGAGCATCTTTAAAAGATTGTCCAATTTTCTGAAAAATAAGTATATTTGCATAATGTAAGACAAGGATAAATGCCCAATAGAAATATCTAATATGCTATGTATAATAGCATTGTATGTTAAAAGCATAGACAGAGTACAGTGTTCCCTCATGTATCCGCATTTATTAGCGGTTTCACGTATTCTTTTTTCCGTCACATATTCTAGTTTGTCATAAAAGACGTTTGTATTAAATTTTTATGTCTAAAGGAGGTGCTGCGCTGCACACAGCGGAAACCCTCCAGATGGCAGAGGGGAGCGAGACGGGCCGTTCCATCCTCTCTTCATGCCCCCGCATGGAGAAATGGCATCAGCCGACTCCGAAGCAGCTGAAAAAAATCCTAATATGCTGAAGAAGATAATGGCAGAGGATAATTATCATCCAGAGCAGGTGTTTGTTATCTGATGAAGGAGGAAGCGTGTTCTCCTGATTTTAAGGCACGAAGAGACAAAGTGATACTTTCAAGTACGCTCTTGTTTTGTATTTTAAGAAAAAACTTATGCGGTCAAATCAGGATCGGCTTAAAGTGAATGAAAGGAATAAAATTAAACATGTAAAAAAATTATATATTAAAGTTGAAAGAAATATTGAGAATTAAAAAAAAAGTTTATTATATATTTTTTTAATTTTCAATCATTTCTATAAGTTTACAATATGTATTTTTGAGTTTAAAACTGCTAACTTTCATTTTTTTTCTTAAAATTTGCCAATTTTTTCAAATTTTCAGTCTTGCTTTTTATCCACTTAAAACTGATCCTGATTTAACCCCATACAGGCACTTTAAAAAAACATTTAAATCTGCCATTTATGTCAAGTTTTTATTTTTCAGCTCTGAGTTCAGCTTCTGTTGGAGAAGTAAAGATCCACACAGTCTCTAATCAAAGACATTTGGGTCATTCTGCTGTAGTTCCACAACAATTTAATTTTTTTTCATTTTTTCTCATTTTTTGCTTTCAATTAAATACATTTTATTTGATTTTTTTATTTTTTTAACATTAAATATAATGGTATAACACAATAAAAACCCAAATATATCAAACTATTTCAGTTAAATCAGTTTATTAGAAAATAAAGAATAAAAGAAAGAGGATCATGAAATCTTCTTGACACCGTTACTCATTTTTGTAGAGGCTTATTTACAGTAATGGTAAATGTACACACATGTTACAGTAGATTCAGTAAATATAAGGATTATCAAGTAAAGTCAAACAGTTGTTGCTTGAAAGGGAATGAAGAAAAGTATTTTTTTATGATCCTACCCAATAATAATAATAATGCGACTGAGGCCAGTAAAGGTCAAAGAGAAACTCTTTAAGTGTTTTATTTACTTTGTATGTTATATCATTAAAAGAAAAGGTTTTTTTGAATGTTTTTTCTTCACAAACTTTAAAATATATATATTTTAAAACCTAATTTTGTGCTTTTACAGTAAAATAATGTTAATTTGAATTCAGACTTAAACGGTTTAAATAAAATCATAGGAAGTATGATTCAGAGCGACATGCAGATGTTCTCTAATATCTGCTGTTCTTTTGTCACTCAAAGTTGACGCTAATGTCAGATCTAAGAGTGCAGAAACGGCTGGAAAAGTTCAGTTTCTGTCAAATGACATTTCTCTGAGATCTCACAGCTAAAGTGTCTTCAATGGGCCCAATCGAGCTCACATTTTCAGAGCGTGATGGAGAGAAATTTGTGTCAGACGGCTGGATTTCTGAGACTCAGAGAGTTATAACCAACTATTAGACGGATGAGATGGAGGGAAAAAGGCGTTTCGCCTCAAACGTCTCGACCTGTGGCGTTTTCCGGGTTAATCTCCGAGAGGATCGGTCCAGAATCTCCAAACAAAGCGTACATCTCTGGGAAATTCAATGATGCTAAGGACTGTCTCAGGTTTTCAGGCTGTGAAATGTAAATTGAATCAACGCGTGAGCTGAAGGACTTATCCACTGGAGGACAATTATGTTACAGGGAATCGTGTAATCATTTACACCGCGGGGCGCAATAACTAAAGGGATTCATTTTATGGGCTTAACATGTTTAAAATCTAGATGCAACAGCGCCCCCAAGTGGACGAAGCTGCATCACAAATTTACACATTTAAAGCAGTAAAAGTGATTTAATCCAAAGAACTTTTCTGCTAAAATGATGATGCAGACTGAACATGAACAGATCAGGTTACAGACTCGCCCCCCCATCACACCCCGTGTCACAGTTATTCTAAAAGCAGCCTCACACATATGAGCACATGCTTTTATATCGCATTAACCTTCTCTAACCCGTGTGGAGCACACGCAGGATGACTCATAGCTTCACATCATTGGATTAGCCTCTGCTTTTGATTGCATCTCACTCCTGGGACAATAAGATCACGACAGCCCGGCCGACTATCTGTCAGAGGGATCTGAGGGAGCGGGCGGGCACGCTGAAGGTCATCTTCATCCTCATGAGGAGGAGCCGCTCGTTTTACCCTTAAAGTCTATTTTTCTCCTCAAATATGACAAAAAAAATAGTGTTTTTTAATCAGACGGTAGATGTGAGGGAAGTTTTTTATCATCTCTGGTGAAAAGCTGAAGGTTTCTGTCTATGAAAATAATCAAAGCATTAAAAGGTTTTTATCTGCAGGGATGGAGGCTTCAACTAAAACAGCCTCTAGGTCACCGTAGACACTAAAGTATGAAGAGAAAAGGGGATTCTGCTGCAGCTGGAGTCAATTTATGTGTAACTGTAGAGTTAAAACAGGAATATGTGGTCAGGGGAATGTTATTTCATAATAAATTAAACAATTATCCACTAATCTGTACAATAAATCCAATTAATTAAAATATTTTAATTATTTTTACTTTTATTTTTATGTATTCCTGTTCAGTTACAATGTGGGCTGTAGATATGTGGCTTCAGCCACATATTCCATTTCATAGTTCATGGATTTCATTGGTTTATTATTGATATAGGAACCCAAACTGATAAGACACAAGGTGAGTCAGGTAGTGACGCTGACTCACCAAAGAGGGCGCCCCTGAGCTCACGTTTGTTCTTCAGCGGTTGCCAATAAAGTTAAATTTGAGTCTATTATGTTACGTTTTACTGCGACTGCAAAAATATCAGATGTCTTTTCTTCAAAAAGAAAGTCTTAAAGTTACCCTTTAAATGTAAATGTGATGATCCGTCCCAGACCAACACATCGTCACTGAGAGACTTTTAAAGTGACCACGTCCGATAAAAAGTCCATGCAAACCCGTTTCTTCTTCTGCACTTAAACTTTTTCACGACCATTTTGGGCTGTACGCGCGTTGAAAGATAAACCAGGTCGAACCTCGACCAATCAGGGACTATGGTTTGGTCGTGACGTATGAATGACCTTTAATACACACAAGTACCGACCGTTTAGAAAATTGACCAGAATTCGATGACACCAAGAATTTCATTTATCGGAATCGAGCTGTGAAAGAAAAATCCTGGAGCAAGATTTACAACATTTCACACCGAGCCTCTTCTAACTAAAAAACAATAGAAAAAAGAAGAGGAGAAGAAGAAGCCCCTCCCTGCTTCTCCAGTGTGAACAAGCATTCAAGAATTCCTGTTCAGCGTTCTCTAGAGCGCGTGTCGTATGTCTGGTGAGAACGTAGCACAAAACTAAAAAATAAAGACTTTTACACCAAAATCAGACATTTTTACTTAGAGAGACGTATAGACTTTAATTTAATGCTATTTTAATGCACAAACTAGAAAAAACTCAAGTTTCTGCTTGGAGGAGGTGGTTTTTGAGGCGTATCCAAATTGACAAATTTTGCGAAACTGCGCAAAACATGTGACCTACAACCGCGGCTTCATGGCCTGAATAAGACGCCAGCGTCTCCTTTGATAGATGATGATGAGCTCTAGTCAAAAATCTGAATGTATCTAAATGAAAGTGTTGTTCACACCCGTGTTTTTGAATGGCTTGAGCTGGTTTGGATTCATTCACATGGAAACAGTGTAATTGCTAAATTGTGTTTTTTTTGACAATTCTAGAATTAAATAAAGTTTTGCTCACGTGTGTCATATTGCATTTGTTGAAGTCGTTCTGAAAAGCGGTACATTTAACAGTCTTTATTGGTCCACTATGTTCCTGCTGTGTTTATAAAAACAATGAAGATGTGAAACATGAAACACAATAAACTGGGTTCATATGTTTGTAAATCTGACTCTGAAAGATTCTATTTAACAAACATTCAGCACGACTCAAAATCTGCTCTCAAATGCTTCAAACATTTCTTTTGCATAATTTAGCTTCACTTCAAACTTGAGTTTGTTCTTGAAATGCTTTAAATCATCAAAAACGGGTCATAGTTGAAGTTTTTGAGGTTTAGTTCAAAAACTCAGTCGTCCCACTGTGGCACTAAAAGATTAAAAAACATTGATTTTTTTATTTTTTTTCCATCACTCTGTTTTCTGTCGTTGTGGTTTAGTGTGATCGGACTTCTAAAACCCGGCAGGATTTTGTTCTGCAGATGGTTTTTAATTATTATGGTTACGGAGCTAGAAGTTCTCAAAATGCTCAAACATCATCTTAAAGGTTAATGTTCATTCATTTGTTTGAAAAATAATTTTAAAAATATTATTTCATGTGTGGGATTAGATTAGGATTTTGATGTTAATCATTTTTTACTTTATAAAAAAAGCTCTAAAGTAAAAAATAAAAAAAAAAAATATTAAGAATATATTAAAAACAGCCGATCAAAGCAGTGTGTGAACATCACATTACTGACTCGTGTTTTATTTTCCGTCTCCACGTTTTATATTCAGATGTTTGGAGGTAAAATAAGTGGAGGCTTCAAAAATTAGCCACTTTTTAAACCTTGAGTGAAGGATAAATCAATTAAAGCAAATTCACTCACCAAACTGGAGGTGAGGGAGGGGTCCGACTTTCCCAGGTTCAGCGAACGCATCCGAATGAGGTTTGACGTGTCGGACGGCGGCTGCAGGGTCGTCTGCGTCTGCGGCAGGCTGTGCGGCAGCTGGAGGTATTTTCCTGGTAAAACAGCAAGAATTTTGTCAACAAAAAAAATGCACACTTTAACCTTAAAGTCAATTAAACTTAAATGTGAAGCAAACAATAGAACTTTTAATCTATTTAAAACAAAAAGTGACTTTTTTTCACGCTAAGGTTGTAAATTTCTGAAGGAAGAAGCTACAAATTCAGCTAAAAACTAAAAAATAGAGATTTCTCACCCTCAACTTTCTGTATCCTCAATTAATTTAAAATATCAGGAACTTTTGCAGAAATTAAGACACTTTCATGAGCAGGTAATGCCCACCTTTCTTTATTCATTTGACTCTAGTGAGGAAATTTTGAGATATACTTTTCATCCTTTTTATAAAAATTGATAGAAATTGTTTTTCTTCTTTTTTTTGGATCTATACACATTTTTTAATCATAATTTAGTGTTGCTACATGTATATTTTTACATTTTTCTGACACTACTTGTAAAACTAATTAACCCTTTTTCTAGGTAAATCGCTTCATTGTGGGGATTATTCCTAAAATATGTCATAAGTACAAACAAATAATCTCAAATTTGTAGTATAATAAAAAAAAATTACCTAAAAATGTGAGTTAAGGAGGCGAAAGTTCAGCTTAAAGACTGTAGAAAGTTTGAAAAAAAAGAACACAGAACTAAAGGATGGAAAAGTTCCATCCTTCACCACCAGGTGGCAGTAAACGCTTTGGTCTGTATCTTTAACATAGACTGTATATAAGAATATTATTTTTCTATAATATTTTTACAGTCAATGATCCTTAAACTAAAACAAATCTACAGTTTATTGATAAATTACAGCTCTGAGAACAACAAAGAGAGTTTAGATTTGATTTTTTTTCATAAAAAACCCCAAAAGTTATTTGGTATAGGGTTGGTTTATCACCTTTTATTAAAAAAAGATCCACAAAAGATTGATATAAAATGCCAGATTTTCTCTGATATCTGCCCCAGATTGAGAAGAGGAAGGTGAAAAAAGTAACATTTTATTCTTTAAAATAATCGTTTTTGTTCTGTGAAAAAAATAAAGCAAGAAAAAAACATTTGTAAGTAAACAAGAGCCTAATAAAAAAATCTTATTTTTGCAAAAATAAAAGCCCAAACCTTTAAAAGTCTTTCAGATCTGCCATACATTTTTAATTGTGTCTATATTTGTCCTCTTTAGTAGAAGAAATCCAACAGATTCAGATTTTTCTAAGAGTTTTTGAGGTTTATTTTGATAATCACACAGAAGTGAGTGAAGCCAAGCAGGATGGGAAAAAAAACCGTTCCTTCCTCAGCAGAGCATCACATCCTGGCACAGAGGAAGGAGATGAAACATCATTCAGCTCTTAAAACGGCAGGTAAAAATGCTGACTTTCATTTACATTTCAGTTCAGCCGAGGTCACGACTCCCATCGGATCAAATCCAAACTTACATGAAACGGCGCAAAGAAGGAAAGGAAAAGTGAGATCATCCCGACTTCCTCTTTAAAGTGGGGCACGTTTGTAAGGAACAGAGATTTTAGGAAAAATAGGAATTAATTTATCTATTGGCAGGAAAAATGTGGGAAAATGTCGTCGATCCGACAAAACACTCATTTATCACTACAGTTTCTCTATTTAAAGGAGAATTTTTCAACATTGAGTTTTTATTTGTGATAATTCAGTTAAAGAAACAACAAAAGGCTCAACATCTTAGACATAAAGGAGGAAAATCCGAGTAAAATCATTCAAATAAAATTCAGCTGAAATTGATCAGAAAACAGTTAATCGAACTAAAGTTCTGGAATGTATAAATGTAAAATTAATCCTAAAAAATTAAATAAAAGAATAACTTTCAGATTTGTGATGACTTTAGGACCAATTTCTCCGTCTATTTCCTATTTTATTCATTTATTTCTATTTTCTGATCATTTGTTGTACTTTGTGGCCTGTGTTGTAATACTTACTTTTTCTTCTTTTTTTAAATCATCGTTGAGTATTCACCATTTAGTTACACAACTTCTGGTTCTCCGGCTGTTAATTTACATCATTTCATCCAAACGATTGTGGTGGGAAATTTAAATATTCGACAAGAAACTGAGAATATTTTTAAGGCTCAGACATCTAAATTCAAGACGTTTTGAAAGCTTTTTAAGAACCTTGAGGGTTATTTTCAAAGCGTTCCCAGTGGTCGTTTAATCACGATTTTGCTTTGTTTAGGGAAAAAAAAAAATGTGTTCAAGGAAATAGTTTCTCCAGAGAGTTCATTAGAAAAATCACCTCTGAGTTGTGGGCGGAACTTGTCCCTCCTTGTTGCTGAGAGCTCTCCGTCTACATGCTCCCACTAGCTTACTGCCCTCACATCCCTAACATAACATCACCGGTGCATCATAAACGCCGACCAGTATCAGATTCCAGTTCGGACGAGGAAAACAAAAACATTAATAGATTTATTTGTCTGCAAGTAAAAGTGTCAGAATGGGGCGGAGCTTGTGGTCTGCCCAGTGCATTTCCTCCAACTGGGTTGATAGAAAATAATTAATCAATCTTTTTTTTTTT